>NW_015386329.1:1347804-1365572 GCF_001527695.2 Protobothrops mucrosquamatus | reverse complement strand
ATGTACAGGTGTACATACAAGAACACCGATATCTAGTGCAATTCTGCATTTATTAAGAAATTGAATTATAATAGGAACCCCATCAAATAACAGGAAAAAACCCCCACCAAGTTCTGCTTAATTATTTTCATCCATCTCTGACTCCCATTATGTTAATGTACCTCAAACAACAGAGGAATGTTAAAACTTCTCATCATCTCCTCATTTATTTTCATAGCCAGAACAAGGAGATTCAGTCAATATTGGCTGACCCACTCTTTCACTTTGGGGTTTGGGGGTTACATCATATTGTTTTCCTTTATATTATACATAGAAAAAGGTAAATGGAATGCCCTACCTCTGGTCCTTACTAGAATAAGCCATTGTTAGGGAGAAACCTTCAGAGGACACTTCAGAGTAGAAGATATGCTCACCTCCATTTTTAATTATTCCTGTCTTGTTCACCTCCCACGTGGATTACAGTGGGCTGTCTTTGAAGACAGACAACTCAGGATCTGCAGCTAGTCCAGTGGCATCAACAGTTATAAGAACACTTTGGTACGCTTGTGTTATATCACTGCTCCATGAACTGCACCCATAGACTTCTGGACACAATTCAAGTGCTGGTTACTATCCATTAAGCCTTTCATAATATGGAAGAAAATCATATGTGGAACCAACTTTCTCCAATTGTTTCTGCCCAGCTCTCTAGATTCAGAAATGGACATGCTTCAGGCCCCATCTACTAAGCATTGCTATCTTGTGGGACCCAGGAAGATGTCCATGCCATGAGAAGATCAGATATGAAAATCAACTCCATAGGAAGACCAGAACTAAACTTGATTTAGTAGTCTTGCAAGTCTGATTGTGCTTTTCCTTCCTTCTCTCTTATATCCCCGAGTCAGGAAGGAGCCATACTGAGTCTCTTGTTAATAATATCTTCACTCTCAGGGCTATAGGAATGCTTTTGTCTTTTTTGCTTATATAATGGTTTTTTAATATTTGCTTCAAGGCCATATCTCTGCCTCTCTCCAGAATAAGCCTTCTCTGTCATGATGCTGCCATTTGGAGCCTTATCTCCCCCGAAATCTCTCTGGTTCCAACTCTCTTGTCATTTCATAAATCCTTTAGGGCCTGGATGTTCCCCTGGTCATGGGGGCCTGTATATTGAGTAAGATCACCATTATGTATGTGCTTTGTTTTGTTTTATATGATTGAATTATGTGATTTGATTGTTCTTGGATACTGTTATTCTATGTATTATTACATATTCTTGTTCTATTGGCTTTTAATGTTATGTTTGCAGTACAGTAACTGCAAGATGGCTGACTTTATAAATAGATAAAATAAATAAAATAATTTAATATGAAACCATTCAGAATGAGAGATAATCAACTGGTTATGGAACATGGCAAAAAACATCAACCTCACATGAAAGGAGCCAGAAGCATCAGTGCTGACGATGCAGATCAACCTCCTATTGAATAGGGTTCTCACTTCTCCAATTGCTAAATCTAATCTTCAACAAAATGAACCTAGAGAGAAGAAGACTACCAGCCATGCTTCTCAATCATTCTGCTTTGGAGCCAACTCTTCAACAGTCCCTGGTGGATATCATAAGCACAAGGTTGCAACCAAATTTTATGTTTTTATTTTGAAAACAGAGCTACAAGGGCATCTACAAGCTCTTGATTTCCTACCTCTTCTGGAAGATCCGAGTTGATAGAGCTATGGAAATAATACCAAAAAAAACCTAGAGAATTTTGGAGGCTTAGCATTCAGACAAATCAGTCATTAATAGACACACAGAGATAAACCATATTTATATACCTTTCAGGATATAATAACAAAATAAGGAGAAAAAGAAGACCAGAACACATCCTCTCCAGCAACCAATATCAGATAAACAGGGATTAACACCAGAAAAACAATTACACAGAAAACAATAATCAAGGAACTATCATGGAGAAAATTGGCAGGGCAAGCTACTGTATATAAACGGAGCAATCCCCACACTCACTTCCACTGATGATGTTAACTAGTTTGGTAATGAAATGTTTGCAAATAAACAACCAAGCTCAGAGACATCAAGTACAATTTGTAAATACAGTAGGTGAACCTCTAATTTCTGAAAAAAGGGTCTAATGCTCATTTTGCCCTTCCAGGCAAAATAACTAGATTAATGCTACTAAAGAGACAGGCAGCAGCTGTCAAAAGAAAGATTTCATCCTTCTCTATAAATGTCTTTTCTAGATAATTGAGTGTACATTTAGGCAAGAAAAACCAAATGTACAGGTATAGTATTGGGGGTACCTTACTCAATAGTAGTAACTGTGAGAGGAATCTCGGAGTCCTAATAGACAATCACTTAAATATGAGCCAGCAGTGTGCTGCAGCTGCCAAAAAAGCCAACACAGTGCTAGGCTGCATTAACAGAGGGATAGAATCAAGATCACGTGAAGTGTTAATACCACTTTACAATGCCTTGGTAAGGCCAGTGAACCTTATGACGTAGGTCAAAACCAGTGGTGCTACATTTTTTCTACAACTCTGAGATCAAAGAGTACAGAGAAGAGCAACAAAGATGATTAGGGGACTGGAGGCTAAAACATATAAGGAACGGTTGCTGGAATTGGGTATGTCTAGTTTAACGAAGAGAAGGACGAGGGGGGACATGATAGCAGTGTTCCAATATCCCAGGGGCTGCCACAAAGAAGAGGGAGTCAAGCTATTCTCCAAGGTGCCTGAGGGCAGGACAAGAAGCAACGGATGGAAACTAATCAAGGAGAGAAGCAACCTAGAACTAAAGAGAAACTTCCTGACAGTTAGAACAATTAACCAATGGAACCTCCAAGGTCCCTTCCAACATTGTTGTTGTTGTTGTTGTTGTTGTTGTTATTGATTCTTTTGTTTTTGTGAGTTATCCTATAGCTAAGGTTTTCAATGATATTATATCTAAATACAAAATAAAGCACTTGGTAGCAAATATACTTCCTCTTCCTTAAAGTCCTATCAATAATTGCTTTAAGACTATAGAGCTAATGAACAGCATGCTGTGGCTTCATTCATTAGTCAAAAAATGGAAGCCACAAATGGTTATTCAAGTGTGAGCTGAATTTCTAAGGTACAAATAAAGACCAATATTGCTCACAATATTGCTTATTAATTCTGGAGAACTGATCACCTTTCCTTGTACTTCCCATTCCTTTGGTGCCTTTTTTAAACCCTAAGGAGCAGTAATTGTTTCACAATTATCTGAAAAACAGAAATAAAATTGTTTATTTATCTTGTAAAATACAAGATGCTTTGGAAAGTTAGTGGTGAAAATCAGGATGCTAAGTCTTGTGATTAAATAGATAACAGTCATTACTTGTTCAGATTGACATAAGAAAAAATGAATGGGATGAACTGACATTACGTACTACCTTTGGCCACTAGATGTGTGCTGCAAAATCCAGTTCCCAGAAGGTGGCAGTATAGAATTATTTGCCTCTTTGCAGCCATATAGTAGGTCTGGTAATAGTCATGCTGTACTGCAGCATTCCCCCTTTCTGGATTGGTGGCCCAGCATGGGGGGGGGGGGGAGAGGGGATGGTTTTGTGTGAGGGGCAGGCATGCACACACAGCTTCATTTGTGTGAGTGGTGGGCACACACTCAAGTAAGGCTGTGAGTGGGGCTGCATGCATGCCAGCCCACCACTTATGCAGCCTCGTTGCAAATAAGGCACGGCCTGAAGTGGGCCATGGCCCACAGGTTGGGGACCCATGCTCTATTGGGCATAGACTGAGTAAGAAAAGCCCTTTCATTTTACCAAGCATTCCTGGGAGAACATTGCTAGTTATATATGTTTTGCCAAAAACAGACTATTTAAATTGCATTGAATTTAGTTGCAAAAGAAATCTTAACTTATTTCATATCACGTGATATCAATTACATGTTGATATCATGTATTATGTACATATTAAATAAATAACAATTTGTAAATTTCCCAGAGTTACTGGGAGTTGGGTATTATTATTATTATTATTATTATTATTATTATTATTATTATTATTATTATTATTATTATTATTATTATACAATGTGAAGTCACAGCTGCGATTTATTTAACTGATGTTGGCCTTCATACACATACTGTAGAGTTCTTCCCAAGAATCTCGGATGTTGCAGGATCAACATAGTATATGTGTGGATCCAGGCAGTGTGGCATTTTTTAATTGCTAGATGGAATGTTTGTCAATGTGCAGATTTTCAAAGTGCTATTCAAGTTTATTCGGTATGGCACTCTGGGACCACTCTTCTCCAATTCTTTGTCTTCTATACTGCTGTCCCCCTGGAATTGCCACATCAATTATCCACATTCTTCTTTTCAACTGCAGTTATATCTGGAGTGTTAGAAACCCAGACTTTATCAGCCTGTATTAAGAAATCCCACAATATTTTAACCTGTTCATTTTTAACTACTTTTTCAACTCTATCTTCCCACTAATTTTTCATTACTGGTACATGATAATTTGTACAGATGTTCCAGTGAATCTTTTTGGCAACTGTATGATAAGTGTGATCTTGCATGAGCTGAGTATATGATCTAGTTTCTTCTGCTTCTTTGCATGTCATTAAGCGCAATTTGTTTTTATTTAATTTAGTTTAAAAATATACTATGGACTCAGCATCTAGATATAATATGGTCATGAATTGCACAGGAAAACTTTTGGGATTCTTTGTTAAACCTCCCAAAAACATTTTCTTTTAAAAGTCATCAACGTGATATTTATTTATATGTTTGCTTGTTTAAATGTGTATGTTGCCCATCTCACTATCAAACATCTGTGGGGAGGTTATAGATATGTAGGAAGATGTAAAATATGTAGAATATGTAGGAAATTCCAAATTCCCTTGAGTTACTATAATATTACTCCTCAATTCTAATTAGATCAGTATTTTCAGAACAAGACTCAACTTTTAGTTGCCAATTTCTTGCTGTCATTTTCAGTGATGTACCACTGTGTCGCTGATTTTTTCAAATCAAGGAAACTATGATTCAAAGTCAAAAAGGGAATTCAGCAACCTGTAATAATATCCAAAGTCTGTGAAAAGCTTTAACTGAATCATTATGTATATCATAATTCAGCAATCTCTTTCTTCTCACCACAAGCTGCTTCTTGCACCCCTCTCTGGAAAGAATACTGAGCAACTGAAAACTACTATTACTATCACAGCATTGGCATTGTTTTTTTAAGTGATATTGGATTTGCGGTCTCCATTTTTACTTAGAAATGGAAGATAGTTGTTCAGACATGCAGCATGGGTCTGAATGAAGAAGGAAATAGTTTTCAGTTATGATGTAACTGATTTTTCAGGAACAGTGCACTATGATCCATCACATCTGCTAGATTCAAAGAGTGAGAGATAGTGTTAATAGCCAACCAGAGAAAATAAAGTTTAAAAAAGAAACTACTAAAGCAAAACATGGGCAATCAGAAATACTGTCAGATTTCTTGGTAGTTATAATAATAATTGTTCTGTTTTGATCGCAAAGGCATGGAGACGAGGCAGGAGTAACAAACAGTATTGTCTTTATTCAATTCACCAACAGAACCAAAAACAACATGGCACGGATTCCTCTTATACCCCTTTGCAGGGACAGTATCAGCCAATCAATGCAAGGCACGTGCGCAAGGCAGGAGATAGCCTGTCTGGTCCCGGGCATTCACGTGGTCTTCCCAGGCCTTCTGTAGCTTCCTGCACCTGCTGAGTGACTCAGCAGGCCCAGGACATAACACCCCTCCCCCCTTGGATAAAACAATAAGCAAATACTTATTATTTTAAATTACTACAAACTATTCCAGTTCTTCATCTCCTTTGTTCACAACAGTAATACTCAATATTTTGTACTACTATAACTTCAACACTTTTTCTTCTGAAGTGTTCTACTTTATGTAGAACTATTAACTTTCCTCCATACTTGACAGGAACCTCACATAGTCCTTTAAGTATTTTGGTGGACCCTTGGCCCGCTCTTACCTTCTTGTAGCAGGTGTGATTGCCTGGTCTGCCAGCTCGCCTGCCAGGCTAGGCAGACCAGGACATTGATGCCCCCTAGACTCAGGTGACCCTCCATGCTGCTGACTGGCTGGATCCTCTAAACCCAGAGCAGAGTTCCTTGGTGGGGTGGAATTCCCCAAGTCCATTGGTGGGGTGGAATTCCCCAAATCCACAATGGACCCCTCTTGGGAGCACTGTCCTATGAGCCCAAGACCAGCAGATGGATTGGCCTGAAAAGCCAGTTGCGAGCAATGTCCCATGGACCCGGTGCCGGTGCCAGGGTCAGGAGTGCCAGAGTCAGGAGCCGCCTCCATGGCAAGACCCCCTACTGGCACCTGGGAAATTCCGTTTTCGCGGAGAGACTGTGGTCCACAATCGTAATTGGGGTCCTCCTCCCCTCCAAGAGCAGAGCCAGGAGCGGAAGTGTGGCTGGGAAGCCTCCAGCACAGTTGGTCGATGTGTCGACGGATCACCCAACCATCATCCAAGGCCACTTCGTATGACAGCGGCCCAGAGACTTTGCATACCACTGCTGTCACCCAGAGATGTTCAGGTCCATAGTTCCTTGCCCAGACCGGATCACCCACCTGTAGTCTCCTAGGTGCCCGCGGCTGTGACACCTGAGAAGCCACCCGGTCTAGGTGCAACCTGTCCAGTTTAGTAATGAGTCTGCGACCCCAGTGGAGTTCAGCTGGGCTCTTCCCAGTGGCTGTGCAAGGTGTGATGCAGTGGCAAAGAAGAAAGTCAGCTAACCTGTGATACCAATTTCCATGAGTGATCCTCTTTAAAGCATCCTTAGTTGTGTGCACCATAGGCTCAGCTTGGCCATTGGATGCTGGATGAAATGGTGCTGACGTGGCATGATGGATCAAGTTGGCCTGCAGAAAAGCCTGAAACTCAGAAGAAGTGAATTGGGGTCCGTTGTCAGAGACAAGGATATCTGGAAGTCCATGAGAAGCAAAAATCCCTCTCAACACCTGGATGGTCCTGGCAGTAGTAGTGCAGGAGACTGGAACAACCTCTAGCCACTTGGAATGGCTGTCCACGAGGAGGAGGAAGAATTGCCCCTGAAAGGGCCCAGCGTAGTTAATATGAACCCTCGACCAAAGGTCATGTGTCTCCTCCCACCTATGTACAGGAGCCTGAGGCATTTCAGGCCTAGACTGTTGGCAAACAGTGCACCCATGGACCTGGGCCTCGATCTCTTTATCGAGCCCAGGCCACCAAAGATGGTTGCACGCAAGCGCCTTCATCCAGACTATTCCCGGATATCCCTCATGCAGAGAGAGCAAGACTCTAGTCCTCAAAGAGGCTGGGATGACTACCCTGCTATCCCATAGGACACACCCCTTGAAAGTAGATAGCTCGTGCTTCCTCTTCCAGAAACTTTGGAACTCTGTTCCAGGACATGTATCAGGCCATCCTGACAGCACCCATGTCAGCAAGCGTGTTAGCATGTGATCAGTGGCTGTTTCTGCAGCCACGTCCCTAGCATTGAGGGGAGACTCAGGCAATTCCTGAATGAAAAGTATGTGGTGAGCTGGAGCAGGATCTGACTCTACTAGCTGTAGAGGTAATCTGCTGAGGCCATCTGCATGGCCCATTTCTTTGCCTGGTTTGTGAACCAGTGTGTAATCATATGCAGAAAGGAAAATAGACCATCTCAGCATTCTAGGAGAAATTATATGTGGGGTTTGCTTGTTGGTTGTAAATAACCCCAGCAGTGGCTTATGGTCTGTAAAGACCGTGAAATGGCGGCCATATAAAAAGTCATGGAACTTTTTTATGCCAGCCACTGTGGCCAAGGCTTCTCTATCTATCTGTGCGTAATTACGTTCCACAGATGATAGGGTCCTAGAATAGTAGGCTACAGGGATTTGTGTTCCATCAGCCTTCAAGTGACTTAACACAGCCCCAATCCCATAAGGGGATGCATCACAGGCTATGCATACAGGCAATTGCTCATTGAAATGCGCTAGAACTGCATTTGACGACAGCAAGGCCTTGACCTCTGCAAAACTCTTTTCGTGGACTTTTGTCCACTGCCATGGAGCCTGTTTATCCAAGAGCCAGTGTAATGGCTCAGCCACTGCAGCCTTGTGAGGGAGAAATGAATGATAAAAGTTTAACAGTCCCAGAAAAGCCTGAAGTTCACCTTTGGACTTGGGACTTGGGGAACTGCTGAATTGCTTTAAGCTTAGATTCAGCAGGATGGATGCCTTCAGCATCAATATGGAACCCCAGAAACTCTGTGGAGGTAACTCCAATTTTACATTTGTCTTGCTTTAGCTTCAGCCCCGCTTGGTGGAAACACAGCAAGATGGTTCTAAGCCTTTCAGCCAGATTTTCAGATGATTCCCCAGCAATGAGGACATCATCAAAGTATGGGCAAACGCCTGGAATATTGAGGAGCATTCGCTCCATCACACTCTGGAAGATGCCAGGGGCTACGTTAACCCCAAACTGCAGCCTTTTAACTTTAAATGCTCCCCGGTGCGTTACAATTGTTTGGGCCTCTGCCATTGCCTCATCAACTGGTAATTGTTGATAGGCCTGAGCCAAGTCAAGTTTGGCAAAAATGTGGCCTCCTTTGAGGGAGGCCAGAATGTGGCTCACCACTGGCACCGGGTACAAGCGCTTCTGCAATGCTTTGTTAAGTGTACACTTATAGTCCGCACAAATTCGGACTTCTCCATTGGCCTTCAGTGGCGTGGCTATGGGGGTTTCCCATGGACTGCTGTCCACAGGCTCTAAAATGCCCTGCTGGAGCAACTTGTCCAGCTCTGCATTAATCTTGTTCTTCAATGCGAAGGGCACCTGTCGGGGCTTAATCCTAATGGGTGTGACAGCTGGGTCTAAACGTAAAGCAATGGGAGGCCCCTTGTATGAGCCAAGTTCTGAACTGAACATATCAGCAAACTCCTTGTAAACTTCTGCAAGGCCTGTCGTTTGCAAACTGTGAAGTCCAATAAGGCTTGTGCGATCAGCCCCAACTACCACCACATCAAGCAACCCTTCAAAATTTCTACGCTGCACCTTGAGCATGGCCTCCCCCTTCACGCTGACTCGGGAATTCTGGAAGTCAGTAAGAATTAAATTTGATGGACTGAGTTTAACTCGTGGCCACTTCTGCAACAAATCTTGTTGCAAGTGTCTTGGGAAATGATCGATAAAGCGGACCCTGTGTCCAACTCCATTGGTAAGGGAACCCCTTGCAACTTCACATCAATGTGAAGCTTCTTCCTAAGCGGACTATAGGCCCCGGTTTTAAAAATGCTTCTATGGGATGCTCAAAAACCCACCCTGTTCTGGCTGGGGACCCTGGTACCTTTCTGAAGCAATTCTTCCAAAGATCGGTCCTTCTGGCGACCCAAACAGATGGAGGCAATGTGGCCTTGCCTGCCACATGCCTGGCAAATGGCGGAGCGGAAATGGCAATCGAAGCGCTTGTGGTGTCCTCCACATCTGAAACACCGAGGGAATGAGGTTGCCTTGTCTTTGTGCTCTTGAGGCCTTCTCTCTGTTGGCTGCTGTAGTCAGTCCACCTCCATCTCTGGATCCTGTTCAGATTCTTCTCGAGCGACCTCTTGATGGACGGAGATTGAAGTTGGAGGGTTCTTGGCGAGCTGCAAGGCCTTCTCAGCTCCACCCTCCACTTCTTTGGCTGCAATTTCTCTCAAGGCATCTTGGAAAGAGACGTCCTTTGCAAAGATCTTCTGTTGCAGCTCACGACTTCTCAGTCCACAAACTAAACAATCCCAAAGTCTCTTTTCCAGGTCCTTGAATTTGCATGGCCTATCTGCTTGTCGTAGCGCAGCAATAAAGTCCACAGCAGACTCACCAGCCTTTGGTCCCTCTGCTCGAATGCGTGTTGCCATGCAATCATCGAAAGCTTCAGTTCTTGCAGCATCCTTTTCAGCTCAGCATAAGCAATGGATTCAAGTGGTGCTGGGGCAACCAGATTCTCTGCAATATTGAAAGTCTCTTGCCCACAGACACACAGTAGCGTAGCAGTTTAAGACCGTCTTCTTGGATTTGGTTTACCAGAAAGTAGTTCTCTACTCGGGCCACGTAAGAACTCCAGTGTTCCGGATGAGCTGTGTCAAATTCAGAGAGATGGCCTAGTTTGGACATCGTTACTGCCCAGTAGCCTCGTCAATGCCTCGTGCTGCAAAGGTTGAGAAGGGCTCCCTTTTGCCGAGCTCTCCTCCAGCGTTCTCATACTGGCAGGCAGAGTTGCACTCTCCGGATGCCGAACTTCCCAGCACTTCAGGCCTCTCTTGGTGAGTCAGCCTATCTTCTTTTTGTTTTTTCTTTGCAGCACATCCCACCTTCGTCGCCAATGTTCTGTTTCGATTGCAAAGGCATGGAGACAAGGCAGGAGTAACAAACAGTATTGTCTTTATTCAATTCACCAACAGAACCAAAAACAAAATGGCACGGATTCCTCTTATACCCCTTTGCAAGGACAGTATCAGCCAATCAATGCAAGGCACGTGCGCAAGGCAGGAGATAGCCTGTCTGGTCCCGGGCATTCACGTGGTCTTCCCGGGCCTTCTGTAGCTTCCTGCACCTGCTGAGTGACTCAGCAGGCCCAGGACATAACAATAACTAAGTATTCTTTAGTCCCACCTCAGTAATAAAATAATTGGGAAACTAAAATGTCAAACTTTCTACCCATTTTAAACTCTGCACATTTGAAGAATTCCATTCATCCCCATTTTTCCTATGTTTCTGAATGAAATGCATCTTTCAATGTGCAGTAATAATTTTATACATGGAAATACTGTATCGTGATCACTATTTCTTAACACTAGATGCACGGCAGGGCAGGGCAGGGCAGGGCAGGGCAGGGCAGGGCAGGGCAAGGAAGGGAAGGGAAGGGCAGGGAAGGGAAAGGGCAACTAGAACAAATACTGCTGCATTTTAAACTTTGGCATATAGCATTGTTAATCAGAACATTCCATGTGTAAAAAAAGCAACATGATTCATTTCCAAAGTTACCTCTTTCTGGTGAATTCAATTTGTTATCTCAAATAGCTTTTCTATGGATTTAGTCCTGTATTTAAGCTCTCTGTTCAAACAAAATTTTCATAATAAAAATAGCACATGTATAAATGTTAATATACATTGGATTATTGTCATTATTTAAAAGCAGTGTACAAAATTAATGAAAATTTGCTGTTACAAGTCTGTGCTATGTTTTATTGGATTATGAATCTGGAGAATAAGGGACTCAAGTGGTTTTCAGTTCTCCTATGTTTTATGACACTGATTTCTTTTTTCAGCCATGATGAAATTTTATTACTTGCTTGCCTATTACTGGTTTGTGGTAAAGTATTCTCACTAATCACTATTAAAACTACAAGTGCAATTGTGGTGTATATCTCTGAAGACATTCATATAAAAACAGCAAATGGGATGTATAAATATCTAAGAAAACACAGAGGCAAAAAAAGACTACTGGAAATAATCAAAATGGCATTTTGATTGATAAAAATAGTCAAACTAATGTAAGAATTCATACGTAGTGCTTCTCAGACTTTCTGCCATCATGAAATATATGTTTGGAAAATGTGAGGATTATCCAACTGAATACTCTTGCACACTTGCATCTTCAATAGTATAGGTGTTGCATTTGTTATTTTCTTACCATATTCTCCTGTTTTTATTTACCACTTGAATTATTTTATCAAATGGAGTGAAGAGACTCCAGAACACAGAAAAATAGCCTTAATCCCAGGACTATGTTTTTCTTCTTACTGTATAAGCATGGGTGAAAGTTTTTCCCATTGGGAAAACAGAGAAAGGAATTATTTGTGACATGCTATAGCAATGGGGAAGACAAAACATCTTGTGGGTCCTGAACAACTAACCAGATAAGCTTCTATGAAATGAGATGTGGAGAGGTGAAATTGTAAGGAGACAGGTCAGAAACAAAGAAATAGAATTATTTTAAAATTGGAAGATATAATTACTTAGCAGTGTCCATAAAAAAAGACACACATATTTTTTGTTACCAGTGAAATAACTGTATCCATCTAGTGCAGCAGAAATAACCCAGAATCATGTGGCAGCTCAAAAATATTTTTTTTATTACACGAGCTTATTATTCTGAGAAAGAAATAGATTTATCTTGTTGGAGAAGAGAATAGACAATGGAAAATGCTGAAAAGAAAGGTGAGGGACAGAATTGAAAAAGGCATCTTTCAGATGTGGCATAGAATAGGTAAACAAGGAACTATATGGAATAAGTAGTTAACACACATAATATGAAATGCTGGTCTATATTTAATCCTTGAGTAATTGCTTTGGGAAGTTCTAATTAATGTTGTTTCTGCCATGTGTTTGTAGTTTTAAGTAATATACTGAGATCAAATGCAGGCCATCTAGTGGTGCTTAATTATTATTGCCATTTATCTCATTTTTTTGTTGGCTAGAGATTTGTCAGTTTGACACATATAAAGACAATTGACTGCATGTGTCACATTGGAGGGTGAAGAAATGTAGCTTCCTCTGGTTTAGAGAGCGATGTTATTAGATATGGAAGAACCATTGCAGGAATTGGGTATGGCCAGTCTAGAGAAAAGAAAGACTAGGGAGGGACATGATAGCAGTAATCCAGTATTTGAGGGGCTGCCACAAAGAGGAGGGGGTCAACTTATTTTCCCAAGCACCAAGGGAAGGACAAGAAACAATGGGTGGAAACTAATCAAGGAGAGGAGCAACCTGGAATTAAGGAGAAACTTCCTAATAGTGAAGACAGTTAACCAGTGGAACAGCTTGCCGTCAGAAGCTGGAGGTTTTTAAGAAGAGACTGAACAGTCATTTTTTTTGAAATGGTATAGGATCTCCTGTTTGAGAAGGGGTTGGGATAGAAGACCTCCAAGGTCCCTTCCAGCTCCATTCTGATTAAGTAGCATCACCAGAGTTGATATGGATTAAACATCAAGATTTATCACATGGTTTGGTTCATGAATTTATGTCATTTAGTATATTTCAAGGTTTTTGATTAGTAACAGTCATGGGCCATGTAGGGCTTTGTTGCTTTCATAACAGAGGAAGAGATTTGGAGAGGAGAATTGGAGGGGAATTAGATTCACTCCTAGAGTGAATTACTACAGGTAGTCCTTGACTTACAACCACAATTGACCCCCAAATTTATGTTGTTAAATGAGGCATTTATTAAGTGAGTTTTGCCCGATATTACAAGCTTTCTTGCCACAGTTGTTAAGTGAATTACTGCATTTGTTAAATTAATAACTTGGTTGTTAAGTGAATCTGGCTTTCCCATTGACTTTGCTAGTCAGAAGGTTCCAAAAAGGGATCACATTATCCTGGGACACTGCAACCGTCCTAAATATGAGTCAGTTGCCAACTGTCTGAATTTTGATCACGTGACCATGGGGATGCTGTAATGGTCATAAGTGTGAAAAATGGTCATGTCACTTTTTTCAGTGATGTTGTAACTCTGAACAGTTACTAAACGAACTGCTGTAAGTCAAGGACTACCCGCATGCCTTAGCACATAAATATGAATAAGATTTCTAATGACATTAATATAAAAACATCTGTGATCATATTCGATACATGGTAGATTTTGGACAAAAGTTAATAGTTCTGAGGAAAGATGCAACAGAAATTGGCAATAGAAGAGATGAGAAATCTTATTTTGGATCTTACATGTAGTTTTGAAATAATACCCATACAGTTTCTCTTCCTTCTCCAATTGCTAAGGAACATAAATTCTATACTCCAGGATACAATCTTTTCCTGTAGTCTATATGTACTCCCTTGGATAGTAGCATTAATTAAAATGTCAGGATGACATTTCTTATAGTATAAGCTTATAGTTTTGTTTTCAAAGAAGAGACCCAAAGCAAGGTGGGAGTGAACCAAAAATGGGTGGAGAGGACAGAACATATGAGAATTGCAAATTAAGTTGCACACCTGCATGTACAACAGTGATACCGCTGTTCCACACCATACCATAGGCTGGGCAAAGAACAGAAAGACTTCTATTTCAATGGAATAGAGATCGTTATTATTATTATTTTAAAAAAAATCTAACTATTTTTTCATGCTCAAGATATTTCATCTACCAGCTAAGTATAGTATTAAAACATTTTGCTTGCATACCACCCAGAGTCTCTCTGTGAAGGAGATGGACAATTTCTAAATTTCATAAATACATTTATTTGGGTTTAGAATACCACTTTAACAAAAATTAAATGTGATTCGTAAGTGGCAAAATATATCAGAATCCTCCATGAATTGTAAGTGTCCCATTGCATGATGGTAAAGCATCTTCCTGCATCCAGTCTAACACCCAACCGCATCAGTGCCTACAGCTTAAGGTGTCAGATTGAGTCCTGTCCAGTCCACTTCTCCTGAAACTTGCACTTTGGATAGAGAGTTATTTGGATAACATGCCAAATGGAGACCCAAATCTTATTCCCCATCAGACTGGAAGTTTTCAAATGGCAAGTCAGAGTCAAAATGGGAGAGATATTCTTACCTGCCAGGTTGTCTTCTAAGTCTTTACACTTTTACTACAAATATCCAAAATGTAGATACAGTAGTGGCCAAAATTGTGGAAAGCTTTTGGGAAAAGTGTACAGTAGAAATTCCACCTTTGGTTAAGTTTCCACCAATTTTTCTTCTAATTTTTTTATAACTGTAGCCTTGTTCACTTAACAATACTATTTTACATCGCTTTCTGGGCAACCAGTCAACTCTTTGCACCATTACTTTAATTTTATTATGTTTTACAAGCTCACTAAATGAAAGAACACAAAAAAACCCAACCAGCTTGATAGCGATCATATAACACACTGACAAATGTCCTCCTCTCAGCTTCAATACATGACATCAATAACTGAATCCTACTGTGATTTGATTAGCTCATTGCCAAAACAAGATGACACCTGATTGGCTCTCTAAACACTCATGCTCATTGGTTACAATCAGATGAAGGAAAGCTACCTGATATCAACCTAAGCAATTTGTGCTTCCTTTTTCTGGTTATTTGGCTATAACTTTTCATAGAATACAGTACATATAATTGAGCAAATTTTGTTGCATTACATTCTTGATTAAATTATCTTTCCATTGATATATAATTTTATGGTACTACTACAAAAAAAGTGGTGTTATTAGCCATCAAACCTCAAAAATACACTTTTCCCAAAAGGTTTCCACAATTTTGGCCACTATTGTATATTGATTGTGGCTTCTATGATTGGAATTTCTGCCTTATCTGGATGAGTGCCATTCAAAAGTACTGGGAGTCATGAAGCTTTGCCACGATTGTCAAAGTATAAAAATAGGAAAGGTTCAAATATCAGATGACACCCAGGTGCTTTTTGCACGTTTTTCAAATGCATGTTTTTCAAACGACAAGTAAGTACTCGAAAGTACTGTTGAAAGAAAAATCTTCAGGTCCAGTCCAAGCCAGGAATAAATAAATGGAGACTGCTTAGGAAAGAAGGACCAGTTTATTGAAGAGCAGAACTAACAGCATGCAGTTCTGGAGCAGCTGACCAACTGATTTGATGAGTACAAGAATTTTTATACAGTTTTACAGCATTTCGTAAATTGGAGGCATGCTTTGTGTACTTTTGTTATTGGATTTGTTTAGCTTGTTTCACAAAGGTTAGCAATGGGACTAAAATACTCACTTCCTTTGTCCTAAACCTGTCAAACAAATGTAATTAATTTTACCCCCTTATCTTTAGTCTGTCTATTACCTCCATTGAGCTCTCTTTGTGAATCAACAGGCTTGATTCAATGTTTCTGCTTTTCACAATAGCCAGGAATTTCACGAGTGAAACATTGCTTTTGTATTTCTTTTCCTGAGTTTTATTCTTGTGATTTGGGGGGGATAGTAAAAAGGATTGGGGGGTGTTCTTACCACAGTACCCAAAATATATGGGTATAACAGACAACTGATTTATCTTTGATCATTACTCCCAAGTCCTGAATTGTGTAACTTGATGAATCCTAGCTTCCCTTCCCCTTGCTAGATCCATTCTACTAAACAAAGATACCCAAACATAGTCAGATCAAAACTATGAAATACAGATCTCAGACTGATTTTCCTATGATACACTGAACTTACACTGAACAGGTAGGATGGTACCAACTGGAATACATCTGAGCAGAGAATCCAAGATTTCAGTTTCACTCTCCACTTTTAGAAATTGCAACCCATTAGAAAACTCTCTTTTGGGTAACCTAGCCTTGCCTTCAACCAGCTTATAAAACTTAGAGACCAAATGATACTAGGGAGTCCCAAGGATCTACCCTGTAAGCATCGTCAGAGCTTACCATTCTTTAGATAATAGCTACCTCTGATAAATTTTAACAAGCAAAATCCATGTTTTACTTCTATTACTGTATATATTGAAAATATTTTTCTCAAACATTTTGAAACTGGATTAATAAATGTACTAAATTGAAAAACTGATTGATTTAATCTTTTCACCCCGTTTTGAAAATTGCCTTATTTATATGTTGGAGTGTACATTCTTTCTTGGTTCTTAAAGAGCAATGATAGAAAAGGGGGCGGTCCTCCTTTAAAGATGTAACTTTTAGTGTACATTATTATATCATCTGGCTGAGGTATATTAATTATAAATCATGAGAGGTGACACTGCAGCTCTCCAAAATATGTGGAAAAGTGGAAGTTTCTTCATCTTTGAAAAGTTAAAAGAAGCAAATGGCATTGATTTGTCACGTAAAAAATCCCTAATGTCCTTGATCTATTATCATTTTCCCCAGCAAATTCTGAGTGAAGATTCCATATAACTAAAAATAAATCCTAAAACTGTGGTTATTGAAGGCAACTAAGAACAATGCTTAGGACTTTTACACAACACATTTTTCCATACTCACAAATCATCTCTTTTTTGTTTGTCCTTTTGATATTTTAAGTCCATGCCAACCTGTATTTGCTTGGATAATGGACCTGGGATAATTGTTGAATGATGTGTAACAGTAAAATGCTATTCACTATTTTACTCAGAACAATTTATGAAGACCAAAAAAAAAAGGAACAGGATAAATAATGGGAGATTCTGTAAACTATACTGTTCTGAAAGCACTTAATAAATAAAAGTTACCCGGAAGCAAAAAGAGATTAGAGTGCAATAAAAGTTAATTAGATGTTATGACAAAACTTGCAATTAGTCAGGCCACAATATGAATCTAAAATATTTGTAATTCCCATATGTAGAGGTACTTCTAAGTTAGTTTTTCTTTTCTGTCCCTACACAGAATGACAAGCCAGCTCTGCAGTCTTTGTGCATGCTCAATTGTTACTTAATTTAATCCATTTGTTACTCAAGGACATGTAAACATGAACCATTCATACATACTCACAATCATTTTAAATCATTTGCTAAATAAACCAATTACTTCAGAAACTTGAATCCAAAATCATATAATAATTGGGTACAATAATTTGAATCTAAACTATTAGTTTGCACAGTAGCTAATCATGACAATATTGTGAGGCCCAGAGACAGAAAAATAATATATTTATTTATTTATTTATTTATTTATTTAATTATATTTTTACCCCGCCCTTCTCCTTGCGGACTCAGGGCGGCTAACAGCCTAATAAAAACAAATACAAAAATACAAAAATACTACCATTAAAAACATAATTAAAAGGAAATATTAATTTGGCCTTTGTTATTTTAAAAATTATTTTAAAACCCAACTAAAAATTACCCCTTAG
>NW_015386329.1:1337844-1345779 GCF_001527695.2 Protobothrops mucrosquamatus | reverse complement strand
AACTCCCCCTTCCATGCCCAGCCAGGTCTCGGTGATACCTGCCAGGTCCGCTCCCCCCTCTTGAATGAGCTCTTGAATGAGGGGGGCCTTATTTACCACGGACCTGGCGTTGCATAACATCAGCCGATGATCCCGGGCCCGAGGATCTAAAGTCCCTGGAGGCCGAGTAGAGCCCTGAGGATCGGAGCACCCACAAGCTATATATATATAGTAGAAAATGGAATACATTTTGAAGTTTGAGATACACATAGTCATGTATGATCATAGGTTGGGGTACCCACATGACTGGATTCAATTTTACAGCCATTATTATGGTGGTCGTTAAGTGAATCACACAATTGCAGGAACCCATTCATAACATTGAATGGTTGCAAAAATTGTTGGAAATTACTGGGGAAAAGGGCCTTAGTTTCATTAAAGGTAAATAGATTTTAAAAATTCTTCCACTTATCTTTGTGATATGATATGTAATAAATTTCTTGCTAATTTACAAGATGATCTATGAATAGCCAAGTCACTCTGCAATGAGAGTGCTCATCTTGACAATAGACCATTTCTGATAATGTGACCCACAGATTTTTTTTTAAAAAATGAAACAGATCGATGGCTTTATTGGGATACCAACAAATTAGCTTCAGCATAATCATCTATTAGGATTATACAGTATTTGGGGAAATGAATACAGAATTATTTTTTCTCAGATCACGTCTATAAAATTGGGTTGTGGTTTTAAGTTTGTTGAAAATGCATTAAGTGGATTCAGATGAGGGTTTTCATTCTACTCTTCAGACAGCCAACTGAAAGACATGGTTATCGTCCTTTCCAGTGAGTTAGAATATCCTATTGATTATTGAATGATACATAGTCTAGGAGCCAGGAACAGAGTAGCAGAGTAAGAATACGCTATATCTGGCAGATGTTTTGCTGTTAGGTTCCCACTCTTAGAAAAGGCAAATGTTTATGCAGAGCTTGACTCTTTGCCATTTCTTGCTCAGGGCTTCTGTGGAGACCAGCTGTTACAGCAGCCCTGTGAAAAAGCTAGCAATACCCAGAGCAGCACCTCCCAGGAATAATGTGTTAATATGACATTTATTGGGGCAAATTAACATAGTTCTGCTGGCAACAAAGAAAATAACACTTTAACAGCACTGTTTTGTAACATAACAGAAATACTTTATTAAGAATGATTGCCTTAGACATGATTTTGAAGACTTTGAAACCAGCTTCAATACTGGCAAAACCCGATAATAAATTTCTTCTCAAAACATTTTATCTCAAAGGTGGGTGATCTTTTGGCCACCAGGATTTATACTTTTGGGTATTCAAACATTGCAATTCATAGGGTAGCAGTACAAAGTGTGTATGGCCATTTCATGCAGATAGGTAGGATTAGGATATCCAATTTCCTTTTGGGGTGGGGTAGGGACAAGAAGCTTTCCCAGTGCTAGCTTTAATATTTTAACACTTATTGTGCTTTTCCCAAAATAGGGATTTTAGCAACTGTGATTTTGGCAGCTGCGGCTATAGAGAGTTTCAGGAGTCACAAATAAGACATCTGGAGGCTGTGTATGACTTAGGGTTGCAGAGTGCCTTTCCTCTAGCTCCAGGAAAGCTATTTTTATAAACTATTGAAACTTTACAAAGTTTACAAATTCTCACTGATTTCCTTCTCAGACTTTGAGGTTCCAAATGGGCTGGTTGTATTTGAGAAATGGCAAAAAAGTATCAGAAGTTTCATTTTACTAACCTATTTAATTACATATTTGCTCAGACTCACAGTGGATTAATGTGCTCATTTCATATGTAGTGTTGTTTTTTTATAGGTCATTGATGTAATTTATTTATTGGAATTTATTTCAGCGTGATAATACTGTATAGTCAATGAGCAAGTATGCATTAGCAATCTGAATATATCAAAATAACATATTTGCATTATTTTATTTTTTTAAACAAAAGCCAGCAGAACAGAAAATGAACCATAAATATTTAATGGAAGAACAGTTAAATGGAATCGGGATGTTGACTTATTCCTAATTATTCCCAAGTTGAAAGAATGTAAGTAAATAATATTGTATCTATTACAGAATATCTGTAGGAGATGACCTGGCTGAGCCCAAGGGTGGGGTCAAATGCATCATCAGCCTGGAGTCTCTACATCCCTGTAAGAGAGCTAAGTCCAGCCCCCCCCCCCGAAGTCCTTTGATTCTTATCTGGTGCCAATTAGCCTTGACTATTAGTAGTTCAGCGTCTTGTGTATAGGTAGCATGGCTTGTAGTACTTTTGAACTCCATCCTGGCTCTTGATTTCTTGCTCCTGACAATATCTTCTTCATCAATTTTGTTTCAACAGAGAAAAATGTTTTAGGACTGAGCAGATCATTGAAAGGTGATTTGCAAAACATGTTAGCATCTGGAAGAGGATGCACCCCTCTGCAAGGTGCAAGGTTGCCATCTGCAAGATTGCTAAAGCTGCTTCCATAGGTGTGTGCTGCACAGCCACTTTTCTTTACTTGTGGTCCCACTATTAATGGTGTCTGTGCATGTATACACAACCGTAGACAACTGAACTAGTTTCAGTGTGAGTCTGCAAAGGGGAATGATTAAATGTAATGTTTAAAACAGAGATGTTTGTTCACACTAATGCATTTTGTGAATTCTTTTTTTAAAAAATATTTTGAAGAGTGTGATTAATTTTTTAAGGAACTAAGTTTTTTTTTAAAAAAATCAGAATCCAATATCTTTGAACATTTTTTAGTCTTAACCTTAGAAATGGCTAAATATTCAAATAATATTCTGATTATTCTAAATATTCAAATAATTGTCCTAAGAATCATGGAATCAAAGAACACCACCTTAAATCACAAAACTAGCATCAGAAACTATCAGCTGGCCTGTTTGGATACTGTATTATTTTCATTTTCTGTAATTCATCACTTCTACCAATGAATACAGTATTTGTGTCTGTAGATGTCCTTCAGAAACAAAGACTTTAGGCAGGGAAAGATGTGTGGTAAGTTTGAGAAAAATAATTTTCATTTGTTTTTCTTTTCTTTCTTTTTAGAAATCTATTTTCAAGCATTATTTTCAACATTTCTTGCCAAGGAAATGACTAAAATTTGTGATAGGTAAAAATGTTGTGGCATTTTTAGAGCTCAGATTATCTGAGTTGGCTTTTATGTTTTCCTAAAGTTCTTCTGGAAACTCAAGTTTTAAGATGTTCCCAGTCATCTCATTTTCTTAAAAAAATGAAAATCTGAAAAAGGTATCCAACCTATTGCTGTGATTGCAGTAAAAGATATAGGATTCAATCTGGACCATGTTTAATGTTTCTATTTAATTCTATAGTTTGGAACCTTCCCTAATATAAACAAGGGAAAACTGTATTTTTCTTTGTAACTTGCCTAATGTGTATCTTTTGTACATTTTTTCTCAAACAGAATCTCAGCTGACACTCTCTAGAGAAAGAGTAGGCACCTGGGTCTTTGATCCAGTGCAAACAACCAGAATAGCAAACCAAAACAGGACAAGGAGATTAGAGAGGTGGCCAGGGCCATTTTTAGACATGGTGAGGTCTAAGCTATAGGCAGATTAGAGTTTTATTTCACAAGGAACGGCATAGAATCAGGATATGTAATAACTTAGCAAGAATGTCACCATACCTGTGATGAGATGGGAAAGGCATCTCTTTGAACAGAAAGTATTAATGCATGCTAAAACAAAGCATATGGTGGTCATGTGAGTCATATAGGAAGACTTAATTTATGGAGACATACACATATAAAATTATAATAAAAATCTAACAAATGAAAAAATGAAATTTTGAGAGCCCCTGTCAGACTGTGAGGCCCTTGACTATAGTTTGTTTAGTGGTTGGAAGTAGGAAAGAAACAAGGAGACATCAATGCCAGCCAAAAGGATAGTTGCTGAAGGAGCTATCAGTGATGACCTGCCAAGTATGCATTAAATTTGCTTTCTTCCCAGAAGAGTATCCTACTTACATTTGATGAAATGCGAGCCTGACTCCTTGTTGCAGGAGAAGATGAAAAAAAAGGGGGGGCTAGCCTTTCTATTTTAAGACCCATCAGGGATGGTGACGAAAACACAGGTATTCCATAGAAAGCTTTCCATAAAGTCTACAGAATGAGGATACTGAAAAGGACAGAGCCAGATAGTTTTTCCAAGAACAAAGGAAACAAAAGGATTTCCCTAGGGAGGAAAGAGATACCTCACTGGGAGTAGCGAGTACTTGAAGATGTGTATCAAGAAAGAGTGAAGAAACTGGGAGTTCCATGCCATTGAACCTGACCAGCCAATCTGAATCACTGAACATGTAAAATAAGCTTCAGAGCAACTGAAATGACTTTGCTCTGTAAGAATCAATACCCCCAAACTCTCCACTGAGAATGAAAAGCAGAATGGTTATATTAATGGGAAATGTACTATTGTGAGGGACTAAAACTGTGAGTCAGACAAGTTACCGCAAGAAGTGATCTTTTTTCTTATACATGTATATCCAGAACATGTTGAAAAGGCTCACCAAACTGACTCCTGTGGGCAACAACATAGGTAGAAGAGAATCCAAGGAGAATCCATTAAAGGATCTCACAGAACACATTGTCAAGAGAATCCAGGAATACTTGTGACCATCAGTTGTGTATGAACAAACAGTGTGATGCAAAAGGACTAAATGCAGTCTTCAGCTGTTTTAACAGAAGAAAATTTGGAAATAAGATTTTGACCTGCATGTATCTGTCAGGTATAGGGTGGGTGGAGGGAGGAGTGTAGACTTGTTCCCTGTTGAAATTAAGATCAGTTCAAGAACCAATGCATTAAAATTAAAAGCAAAGATATTCAGTCTGAATTTCATGATAAATTGCCTGAAAGGGATGTAAAGCAATGAAACAATCTGCTTAGGAACAGGGATAGACTGTATTCAAGCTGAGGTTTTCACATGGGTTGGTTGGATACCTGTTGAGCATAGCTTAGTGAATTCTGCACTATATGACCTATAAATTCCCTTCCAACTCCTATATTTTATTCTTTAGTAATAATGTTATATGCTAATAATGTAATTATAAGTTCAATAGCACCTGCCTGCCCAAACTCTGTGAGCTTGCCCACCTGCCCATAGTCAGTAGTGCCTGCCTGTGGTTACAGCCCATGCTGATTTCTCCACACTCCATACTGCCTGCCAGCAGCCCCTGTGAACCGTTACTTCGTCGCACCTACTAACCCATTCACCTGCACTCAGTAGCATCTGCCTGAGGCCTCCACTAGCCCATCTGCAGCCCCTGCTGGCCAGCCTGCAAATCAGAGGGCTATACATATTAAATCAAAGGTATAGGATTGGTCTGATTCCTGCTTTGAATGATATGGATTCAGTAATATCAAGCTACAAACATTCTCCTACCTGGCTCAGCTTCCAGGCACTTTGCCATGTCCTAGGTAATTCCCCCAGACACGCCTGCTCATCTTTTTGCATCAGTACTGTATAGCAGCAGCAGTAGCACTTAGACTTACATACTGCTCCATAGTGCTTTACAGCCCACTCTAAGTGGTTTACAGAGTCAACATATTGCCCCCAACAATCTGGGTCCTCATTTTACCAACCTCGGAAGGATGGAAGGCTGAGTCAACCTTGAGCCAGTGAGACTCGAACTGCCAAACTGCTGGCAATCAAGAATTCTGCTGGCAGTCGGCAATCAGTGGAATTAGCCTGCAATATTGCATTCTAACCACTGTGCCACATGGTATAGTACTGAATAGTATAGCAGTTTTTCATAACTGCTATAAATCCTACAAAACCAGAGAATGAACTACATCCACTGACTTCTGAAACCACCATCCTGGCAGTGGAGCAACTAGTATCCTGGCCTTCATATGTATCCACCCCCTTAGTTTCTAATTTGGGATGTTTTGAATGATCTGAACAGCCCTTGGCAAAATTACTACTTATACTCAGGTATGTCTAGAATCCTATATTGGACATATCTTGAAAGCTGTCCTTCAGTATTTAATTTAGTCTACTTAAGCAGACTAGATTTCCTGGTCAGGAATATTTTCACTCACTATCTCTCTCTTTCTCCTTCCCTGTATGTGTTCATATGCCAGAGTATACATATTTAAACATAAAAACTTCAACTGACAAGTAGAGCCTAAGAAGCAGGAGGCATACAAATTACCTCAAAAAATAAATAAATAAAACTGTCAGTTTCAGCTATTCCCCAGAGAACTATGAAAAGACAAAGGTTTTCATACTAGTTAGCTGGACAGATGCTTATCTTACTTTTTATAGAAAAGAAAAATGAATGCATTTGTGTTTTAGCATATTGGAGAGGGAAAAAAAGTTTCAGACAAGTCACCCGGATGTCGTTAAAGTCTTGTAGTTTATTTTTCCGGAGGTCGAACAAGACGAAACAAGTAAGTCGGGGACGGAGGACCGTGTGAGAGATACTGTGTTACTTTCACGAAGTATAGTGGTTCTCCATTTATCTTTACTTAACGACTAGAGGACAGGTAGAAATAGTAAGAATTCGTTATTCAATTAAATGACACCTTTTCGAATTGTCAATTCCCAAAAATATTTATAAATAAATGAGAGACAGAGGAAATATTACTCACTAATTGGTAGAGTATCCCCGAAAAAATTGCTACTGATTTTTCTTCATATTCATAAGAAAATATCTTTGCCTTGCAAAAAATCTTCAAAAACTTTCAATTTATTCTTAACTTTAGACATCTACATTATACTGTATTGCTCTTCTTCAACTTTTTTTGTGTGATTTATTTCTGAAGTGCATACTGGCTCGGCATACCTCCTCCCTTTAAAATAATATCCCCATGCAAATTCTGTGTTTTAGCATAAATTCAGAGGAACCAGGCACACTAACTGGAAGCAATGCACTCTTCAATCAATCTCTTCTTTATTATGGTCTATAGGCCAGAGAGCACAACAATAAAATATATAATTATTATTAATAAAACTTTATATATATATATATATATACCGTATTGGGAGGAGGAAAGAAAGGGAGACGCTGGGCGAGGATCCACTCCGCCCCTGCCCCCGCAACAGAAGTGTTTGTTGAGGGAGGAGGATTCGAGTGGGAATGTAGGAAGGTCTGTGGATGGGTATGGAGGGGGAGCGACGGAGCGACTGAGACAGCAAGTCGGTCAGCACGCCCTTGCTGGACCTTATACGGGGGAAGAGCTTGAGGATGGGAAGGAACGACCCCGGATAGTAGATGAAAAGAAAAAGGGGGGGTCTAGGAGCAGACTTGAAGTATACTGTAGTGGCAAAGGGGTGAAGCAGTGGAGTAATCAACACAACAGTATGAGGAGAGACGCCCTGACTGATACGGTCGTAAAAAGGGGGGGAGAAATTGATTGTGACCCGATTATAAAGCCCCATAAGACCCCTGAATTAGAGAAGAATCCCAGACGTATGGTTGGGGGTGCGGAGAGAATGACTGGTGGTGGAGGCACGGGGGAAAGCCCCCCCGGCCTCGGCGTAGGTATCAAAGGGATGTGTGTTGGGAAACAGAGAGGGGAGGTGAAGGGCTTACGCACAAGTAAAAGGAATGTATCCAGAGCGCAGGAGCACAGGCAGCTGGGTCCGATCACACGTTCACGTAGCCGGATGCAGGCACTTGAGGGCTGCATATAGGTTCCACCCTTAACCACCTTTTTCAACCCTGATGATGTCAGGAGTGCCCAACGAAAGCTTGGTTGCCTTGTATTTTAAATGTTTTAAATGCTTTTAATGTTTTAAATGCTTTTAAATATTTTAACCTTCTCTTGGTGGTCAATGTTATTTTTGGTTTTGAGATGAATGCACCCAAGAGTCAAATCTTTACCATTATTACCAGTCATACATATATATATATATATATATATATATATATATATATATATATATATATATATATATATATAT
>NW_015386329.1:1333029-1334482 GCF_001527695.2 Protobothrops mucrosquamatus | reverse complement strand
AAATATATATATATATATATATATATATATATATATATATATATATATATATATATATATATATATATATATATATATATATATATATATATATATATATATATATATATATATATATATATATATATGTCTTTGGTCATTCGGTTTCTCTCCCGCGTAAAATTGGAAGTGTCCTGGCAACGTTTCGACGAAGTCACATTCGTCATCTCCAGCCTGAAGATGACGAATGTGACTTCGTCGAAACGTTGCCAGGACACTTCCAATTTTACGCGGGAGAGAACCCGAATGACCAAAGACCTACATACAAACACCCGCAAAAACCTCAGAAAACATATATATATGAGTTCTTGTGTTCTTCAATGCGTGCAGATGATACCTCCCGCCTTCCAGCCATTTGGAAACCTGCCCTTATTGGCAAACGACCAAAGACCTACATACAAACACCCGCGAAAACCTCAGAAAACAAATATCGTACCTCTATGGGGAGGAAATCCACCATCTGACCAGGACCTATGAAAAACGCGAGGTCCAAAGAGCTTCCATTTTATGTGACCTCGCATTCCTACGCAACTGCCGAGATCAAAATTTGATCCCCACAGGCTTCCAATTGAAATTCCACTCCAACTCTGCAGCCACCAAACGCATCCTGAAAAGAACAGAATTGGCCCTAATCAGAAATGAACTTCACACAAAAAGATTCCTCCTAGATTGAATCAACAAAGATCTCCTCTCACTTCATCTCAAACTCAGCAACAAGATCCACCCCACACTTTGGGACAAATCCAAACAACTCGCCGTCTGGAGAGCCGAAACACAGACCACCCTCAAGACAGGCACACACACCAACAAACTCCGAAGACTACAAGAACGCCAGAAACAAACCCCTCCTCCTTCACATCCACACATGAAACAAACAGTGCATAACATCTCAGATAGGATCCTCACCAAAGCCAAAACCAATGTCCTTTCCAAAGGATTCAACTTTGCAGTCGCTCCCAAACACATCCCCACTGAAACCATTATATGTGGAGTTGAAACCAGCCTGACCAAAATCAATCCCGACGACGCTAACAGAATCAGACTCGAAATCACCAACATCCTCTGCACCAGCAAGCCACCTAAAAGCAACTTGCCCAAAGAGGAACAGACAGCACTACTTAACCTGAAAGAAGACACCAGCATAATAATCCTACCAGCAGACAAGGGCAACGCCATGGTGGTTATGAACACATCTGACTACCAAACCAAATTAATCAACCTACTCCAAGACTCCACATACAAACCCCTAAACACAGATCCCACCACCTACCTGGAAAAAACCACTAGATCCAAAATAAAAGCCTCCCCCATCAGCGAAGAGATCCAGCAAAGAATCATTCCCAGAGAGAAATCATCCAGATGCCCTAAGCTCTATGGGCTCCCCAAGATACACAAAGAAGGAACCCCACTTAGA
>NW_015386329.1:1316475-1331397 GCF_001527695.2 Protobothrops mucrosquamatus | reverse complement strand
ATATATATATATATATATATATATATATATATATATATATATATATATATATATATATATATATATATATATATATATAATCACAAACAATTCTGCTAAACCTAAACCATAGGTAGGACAGATACAACAAATGATAATGCAAAATTGGGTAATCTGGAAACATATATTGGGATCCTGGTCAGATAGAAGTGCGAGATAAGCTATGTGCTCTCTACTGGAGTAGTTTTTTAAGATGGGATAAAGATGTGGTTGGCCTGACCCTGCGGATAACATCAGCCAAGGAATTTCGGCCGGTGGGCTTCAGGAGAAGAACCCCCTGAGGTGAGATGGGTCCCCATCCTCCCGATGTTTCATAATGAACCTGAAGACCTGGCTCTGCCAGATGGCTTGGTGACCCAATGGGGGAGCTTCATGCTGGAGGTGGTTGACTAATTAACCCACCTTCCCACCCGTGTGTTGGGCTCCCTCCTTCCCCATCTGATATGAATGATTTTATTTGTCAATGATTTTATCCACTGTGTTCTATGATTTTGCTTTTAATGTTAAATCCACACCTTTCCCCTCTCTCATCCTTGTCAATCTCCTCCCTCCCAGCACCATTGCTGCCAGTGTGCTCTCTAACCGCTCCCTCCTGCTCATTCCAGGCTGCACATTCAGAGCCTGGAATGAGCCTGGAATGAGCAGGAGGGAGCGGTTAGAGAGCACACCGGCAGCAATGGTGCTGGGAGGGAGGAGATTGACAAGGATGAGAGAGGGGAAAGGTGTGGAATTGGAGTGCAAAAAAGAGAAGGCAGGACAACCAAGGCAATTACAGTTAGCCAGGAAGGATGGCCCTATCACACGGGCAATGAGTAAGCCTAACTGCCAGCAAGGTGTATAAAAAGAATCTACCCAATCCCTAAGCTTTACTCTGAGGATGCTGGCAGGGGACTAGCGAAAGCTAAGTTGTTTCTTTTAACATTGTAAATAGTTGTTTTTATTGTTTTTAAATATCTTTTTATTAATAAACAACTGGTTTATACCTCTCCCGGAGATCGAAGGCTGTGTTATTGAACTATATATATATAGTTTAATAACCAGTGGAACAACCTGCCTCCAGAAGTGGTGAATGCTCCAACACTGGAAGTTTTTAAGGAGAGACTGGACAGCCATTTGTCTGAAATGGTATAGGGTTTCCTGCCTGAGCAGGGGGTTGGACTAGATGACCTCCAAGGTCCCTTCCAACTTTATTATTATTATATTATTATTTATATTATTATTATATTATTATATTATTATTATATTATTATTATGAAATTTATATGTGTATATATATATTCAGCCACTACAAATTGTAAGACCACCAGGAAATTCTTTAAAAACTATAAAAAGTTTTAATAAAATTTAAAACACCAAGCTTTCGCCGGCACACTGCCAGCATCATCAGGGTAACATGCAGTCGATGGGATAGCTATTTATAGGAGTGGTGCCTTTTGCACCCGGCTCCTGGACCTCGTAATCGGGCCCAATTGATCCACCTGCGTTCGAGTTTTAATCATCATATCACAAGCTGTCACGTTTTTGCTTTCCTCTCCCTCACCCTTGTTTTTGCCCTTTTTTGCTCGTGCGCTAAGGGGGTTTAATTTCATACCCAGGGCACCTCCCCCATTTCTCTTCTTAACCACCTGTGTTATGGCTTTCCTCCCCCCTTCCTCGTTCCCGTTGATCTTCTCAGCAGGCTCACGCATGCTGCGCTCCTCTACCATGCAGGATTGTGTGGCAACCGTCCCATCCCAAACCGTTTTTCTCCAGGCTGCTTTCATCAACTTCCTCCCCCCCTCTCTGCCAGCCTCCCCACCCAATCCTTCATCCATGGGAGTGTGTGCAATGGTTGCATCCAAATTTACCCATGAGTTATCTCGATGGGAGTCAGCTGGCGGCGCGAGACACGCCCCAATGCTCGTCACCGCGATCCCATCCTTTTCTTTCTCATACGGCACCCTTAATACGAGGGGAGCACTCTCTTCCTTGTGTGTGCCTCTCTCTCTTCCTTGAGGATGTGCATTCACCCTCAACGTAGCTGAGAGGGAACCCTGCTGTTCACTCTCCCTGTTCCCCCTTTCAGCTTCTGCCATGGCCTCCCTCCCCCCTTCCTTCTGCTCACCCATTACTCCCACAGGCACACACACAATGCTCTCCTCCACCCCCAAAGGTTCCATCACGACCCTCCCGTCACCAGCTCTGTTCTTTAACATCCTCTTGTCATCCCCACTCCCGGCCTCCCCATCCAGTCTCTCTTCCACGGGGGCGTGTGTGACGGTTGTCTCGGAATTCGTCCACCCAGTGCCTTGGTGGAGATCAGCTGATGACGTGAAGCACGCCCCAACGTCCGTACTCATAGCCTCATCATCCTTCTTGCTATACGGTGCTTTCGTTGTGGGGGGAGCGTCCTCTCCCTTTTGCTCGCATTCCTCAGTTCCTTGGAGCTGTGCGAGCGTCTCCCATGCCGAGGAGAGGGAGCTTTTTGGCTCACCGTTCTTATGCCTTTTCGTACATTCACAGGGGGGGGTTGTTCCTAGGTGGATACCTCTGGGAGCGTGTAGACGTTCTGAGGTTATAAGCCGCCATCATTTTGCTTTCTCGTAGTTCCCCTGCGTTCCTGGAGCGGGGATAACTCATGGGGGTGGCAACATGAGTGAAGTCAATTACAGCATCCTGAAAGGGGATGGTGCCAGACCCTCTCCTTGCACAGTCACTCTGTTCCCCAGCCTTAACAAGAAGTGATATTTTGGTAGGACTCTCCATCGGGCACCAGGAATCACTTAAACCATCCCCAACCGGTCTCCTGACATTAATCCGCTCTTCCATCCATTGGGGATGAGGGTGTATCTCCGTGTTCAACAGGTTATTTGACTGTTGGCTACTCCCTATTCGGGCACATTCGGGGCTTGCACCTTTCATTGCCTTCCTCTCTGGGACGTGCGCAATCATGTTGGGTCGTTTCCTTTTTAGGGACCGACCTCCCATAGTCCATGCTCTTAAGGCTACATGCGCAGGGCACAGGTCCACATGACGGTTAATGGACCCCTCGTTGGAGAGCCAGGCCTCCTTTAAGAGTTGGCCCCCTTTCGTGTTGTCCGTAGCAATCACCTGTGCATTGTTGAACAGGCCACAGCCCGCCTGTTGGCACCTTATAAGGTGAGAGTGGCACACAACCCCAATCAAACGCTGAGATCCAAAGTGATGAGACCGAAAGATCCTCTCCCCACCGTAGAGAAGTCAGGGGTTATCTACAAAATTAATTGTAATGGTTGTCCTGCTAACTATATAAGGGAGACATCCAAAAGGGTTAAAACCAGGATACATCTAGGATACAACACGAACAGCTGGGTCCGGTGACACGTTCCAGAAGCCGGATGCAGGCTGTTAACATCTTATAAAAGCTCTTTCCCAGTGACTACTTTTAAAGCCCTGATGATGTTGGGTGGGCCCAACGGCGGCTGTTGAAGGAGACATGGTTTACGGAGGAAGAATCCATCAACCGTCACATGGAGATGTGCCCAGCGCAGCGGACACTTAGAGCGTGGTGCATGAATCACCCCCTGGGGCGTCGGAGGAGGAAAGGACATGATGGACAGCCCCGTCAGGAGCAGGAAGTGGGGGATGCCCCGCACGCTCGGGTAGAAGGCCTTCCCCCCTGCCAACAGGCGATACCGGTAACGGACCTGAAACCCCCAAGGGAAATCCCCTGGAATGTGGGACGGAGCACGCATGCCATGATGATGCGGTCCCGCCTGAACAAGCAACAGGATCCCCCGAAAAACAAGAAAAACAACGATGAACGCATGAGGCTTGGGACATGGCAACGGCAACCCCCCCACCCCCCTCCCCCCGCCCCTCAGGAGCAGTACTGACTTACCCCATGGACCAACACCCGTCCCAATTAACCCCCTTGGCGGTGGGAGGGAGAGGAGTGACCCATGTCCGCCGGGGAAGGGAACGAGATCCCCAGCAGAGGGAATGTAAGGATGCTCGGGGAGGTGGGGAATGGAGGGCTAGGAAGGAGCAGGAGGTGCCTGGGGCGGGGAAGGGTGGGGGGCAGACGGAGTGCCTGGAAAGTAGGAGGGGGATGGAGCCAGGACCAGAGTTAGACTGTCGGGATCACCGTGGCTACTTTAAGGTTGAACCGGACGGTTGCCAACAGAGGAGGGGGTGGAGCGCCGAAGTACGAGGGTTAGGGAGCTTGGATGCTACGCATACACGGCCCGTTGAGAGCGAGGATCGGAAGAAGGGAGAGAGAGAGAGGTGGATGGAGGGAGAGGGAAGGGGGAAGGGGGGAGAGAGAGGGAGGAGAGAGAGCAGGGGAAAGGGAGGGGGTGGGGGGAGAGAGAGAGGGAGAGGGGGGAGGATGGAGGACTGGAGACAGCCCCTATGGGGGGGAAGGAAACTGCATGTCTGAGCGGTGAGAGAAGGGAGAAGAAAGGAATCGGCACGCTCCGGACGGGGGGGATAGAAAGGGTTCCGCCCACCTGGAGGACAGGAGCAGAGGAAACCGTCAAAACACTTAAAGGGACCCCTTACACTAGAGTAGGCACCTTGCCTCTAGCACGGCAGGATCAGCTGGGTCCGGTGACGCGTAGCAGAAGCCGGATGCAGGCGATTGACACTTTATAAGGGTTTCTCCCAGACTGCTGTTTTAACGCCCTGATGTTGTCAGACGGTTCTGACGAAAGCTCGGCTTATTAAATTTTTAAACTTTTAAATTTCATTCCTCTTGGTGCTCGGTTTTTATCCTTTTTACTATGACTATACCCAAGAGTCGAATTTTTAGCATAATTAATTCTTATATATATATATATTACACATACATATATACACATGCATATATATAACACACATACATATATACACATGCATATATATAACACACATACATATACATACATTCATACGTACATATGTAAGTATGTACATACATACATGTATCTTTTGAGATTCCCTATAGGGAGAGCAACAAAGGAGCAAATGACTTAGAGATTCCAAATGGACAAAAGTACTGCTGAAAAGGGATGTTTTTATAGTGCCCTCACAAAACTGCAGAGCATACAACCAGGGAAACCCTGATGAAATTTCAAAATTAGAACTGAAGAGAGATAAGATGATGGCACATGTCCATTTGAGAAAAATTCAGACACTAGGCTTAAGCTGGTCTGAAAATCCATATCCCAAATATGTTGTTAAAAATTACTCATGGCGTTTTTCAAGCCCTAATGGACAGAGACTTTCCAAAGAGAGTCCTAAGGACTGGTGTTTGCTATTAGCTTTTGTCAGCCAGGTTGATTTAAAATGGTCTCTGAAAACCAGTGGGGCCAAACAAAGGATAAAAAAAATCATTTTTAACCAGAAATTAAGGAAGTAGAACCATGGCCTGGCATCCACAGAAGCCTTATCTGTCTCTAACCATAAAATGTCATTTTTGATGCATCTTGGAACTGTGGATATTGTAGGCCTGAAAGCCAGCTGAGTGGCCTTGGCCAGCCACTCTCTTTTGGCCCAACTCCCCTCACAGGATGGTTGTCATGAGGAAAATAAGAGGAGGAAGGAATATTAGGTATGTTCACCACCTGGAGTTATTTATCACAATAATAAAGGCAAGATAAAAATAACTAAATAAATAAAATAATAGCAATAAAATAAAATAGTTTTTTTTACCACCAGTGCAAAGAATAGGGTAAGTTCAAAACATAAACATTTTATTTGCTTAGAAGAAAATGGTTAGCACCTTGAAAAAGCTCATTTAGGAATTGGATTCACTCCTCTATATAGTACGCCAATCCAAATTCAAACATCCCCTACATTCAACAAAAGGAAGCCACTCTCTTCTATCCATTCTTGATCTTGTACATATTGTTAGAAATGTTTTTGCTATAGTCTATCAAAATCTGATTCCCTCTAACTCTAAATCCATTACTCTAGGTTGTGCACTTGGAACAAGAGAGAACAAATCTGGCTATCTTGTAGAGGATATCCCTTGAATGATTTGTAGGGTGCTACTATAACCTTGCCCCCACTTAATTCTTTTTCATACTAAAAGTATTCAGCTCTTCCTAGAGTTCATTTTTTGTTCCTTTTGCTTATCCTTTTTTGCCCTTCTCTTAATTTTGTCTGAATCCTTCTTAGTGTGGTGCTCAGAACTGACCACTAATAGAAGCAGACCAAAACACAATAAAGGGGAATGATGATGTATCACAATGAAAATGAAATTCAATAGTCAGAAAAGTAAAGTTTTACATTTAGGCAAGAAAAAACAAATGCATAGTTATAGAATAGAATAGGTGGTAGCTGGATCAATAGCAGAGAGGGATCTTGGAATCCTAGTGGAAAATCACTTAAATATGAACCAGCATGTGCTGCAGCTGCCAAAAAGGTCAATGCACTCCTAGGTTGCATTAACAGAGAAATACTGTAGATCACACAAAGTGTTAATACCATTTTATAATGCCTTAGTAAGACCACATTTGGAGTATTGCATCGAGTTTTGGTCTCCACAATATAAAAAAAATGTTAAGATTATAGAAACAATGCAAAGAAGGGCAACAAAGATGATTAGGGGACAGGAGACTAAAACATATGAAGAATGGTTATAAGAATTGGATATGCCTAGTTTAATGAAAAAAAGGACAAGGGGTGATATAATAGCAGTGTTCCCATATCTAAGGGGCTGCCATAAAGAAGAGGGGGGGGACAACCTATTTACCAAAGCACCAAAGGCAAGAGAAGTAACAAGGGATGGAAACTAATCAAGAGAGAAGCAACCTAGAAGTAAGGAGCAATTTCCTAAAAGTGAGAACAATTAACTGGTGGAACAGCTTGCCTTCAGACATTGTGGCTAGAGGATTTTAAGAAGAGACTGGACAGCCACTTGTCTGGAATGGTATAGGGTCTCCTGCTTAAGCAGGGGGTTGGATTAGAAGACCTCCAAGATCCCTACCAACTCTGTTATTCTGTTATTCAGATTTAGAAACTAGTTTGATACTGTCTAACATTAGCAACTGCATTACACTGCTCATTTAGATTCAGCTTGCAATCGATTATTATTCTAAGATATTTTTCAACAAGTACAATGTTATTATTAATCTAACTAAACTCCAGCTTTGAAGTACTACTCATTCCTGGGCTATTTGTTTAAATGGAAGATTATAGAGGTTTGTTATTAGTTTCCTAGAATGCAAATATTAGGAAAGAAAAAATTCTATTGTCAAAACATATTGAGCCAGCGCTTGCAGCTTTTCAAATGGACTTTTGATGCTTTCATTGTTATTCAAAACTGTGAAGTGATACTGCATCCCCAAAAGAACCCATTTCACACATCAATCTGTGCCAGTTTCCATATGGTTTGGCTTCTGATACAGAGGTTGTCATATGAGGAAAGATGAAACTCCCACAGAATGGCAACTTTATGCAATGGCCCTAATTCTTTAATTAACAATTGGGGGGGGGGGGGCAGAATATGCAGAGTCTGACTTTGTAAATGTGTTCCAGCCCCTTCACTAGCAATGGCCTTAGGAGGCACCTGGATTTCCTTCTGTAAAATTGTTGGGTCTATACTTGTGTATGTATGTGTGCACACTTCCTCCTCAAGATTTAATCAAGTTATGTGTCTGAGTTTATGTGTGTAGGTCAAATCATAATGAATATATTTGTGTTGCTTTTGTGTGTGAGACTGTCTCGACAGATGGAGTATATGTGTGGCCCCTATGTGTGGGAAGGAATTGCTGTGTGTTTTTATGCATCTGGGTATTGAGGGTGGGCTGCCTAGTCTCCCACTCTGAGCCAAGTGACTGGGAAAGAGGGAGTGGGGGTGTGGGCAGCATTCCAAGTTGCTGCCCTGGGAAATTGTTTTTCACTTTTAAATTTACTCTTTCTGGTTTTTCCCTTCACACCAGTTCTGTTTTTTTTTAGTTATCCTGCTGATGGACAGACAGGTAGACAGAATCCTCAATCCTTTTACTCATCTAGCTTGGTTGTACAACCTGAGCAGGGTTGTAACTTCTTTAATTCTTCTTTCATTTTTCAATAGCATATTGAAATTAGAATTCACACACCCCCAATTCCCTAAAAGCAAGTCCCACTGAACCCAGTCAAGCTTTCTTCTCAGTAGATGCATATGACCGCAGGGAGGCAAAGCAAATTATTTGACCACCAGGCAGTCGAGTAATAAAACAAAGACATTTTAACAAAAACACAAAACAAAACCAAGACATAACCCAGATCACAGCAAATATAATTTATTATGAGATGATTTCACAGTCATCAAGGAAGCATCACAAATGGGCTAAAATTATATTTGAAATCACAAATATATGTATATATTTAGAAATTTGATTTGTTAACATTAGTCAAACAATTGGTACATTCTAGGCTTTTTTAATCTACAGTATGTCCTGTAGATGTGTTGAACTATAACTCCTACCCTCCCACAGCCAGAATGAATCCATTGCTGAGGCTCCCTGTCCATCTCACAGCAAGGCTTCCCTAGGCCTGCTGACTTAGAAACAATTGCCCCATATTAACAATGTTGTACAAAAGTTCTGGAGTGATTGGATGAAATGACAGACAGAAAGCCCAATATAATCCTCACATAATAATTATGAAATATTCTGGCTCAAGATCAAGGCTTTTAAGGCGAGCTGGGTTTGTCTGCTGGATATTGGAGGTATATATCATCTGCCCAGATCTGTAATTTTTCAGAAGCTGAAGGAGAAAAGAGCTGGAACTTTCTATTATGGTTGACACACTTTTGCTTTTGCAAGCTTTGGACAATAGACTGAGCTGAGGACAGGTTCTAGACTTAAGATGAACACTTTGGTTAACAGGATGCCAGAACCAGCAGAACATAACTCATAATATTAAATCCATCCCTCTGATAATTAATAGCACAGTTTTAAACCTAATTAGAGATGAACAGTGTGTGCCTTCTTCTGGAAATGATTCAAACCAAACCCACTATCTCTAAATTTCCAAACTCCTTTATTAAAAATGTGTAAGGTATATCTCTCTGTCCCTCCCAGTTCTTTCACACTTTCAGAGTCATGCCCAGCTGTATTGAGTCCCAGCAGTTAGTCAGGTTTGTGTATCCTAGTTACGGATGTGGGCTGCTTGGTCACTAAGACACAACTGTTATTTTCAAAAGATTAGCTCATTATTTTGCCTCACTGCTAAAAATTCAGGTGGCCACAACCTTCCCAGGCATGCTTGGATTTATGGAATTAGTTCTTTTATTCCAGTCTGCAAAATGCTTTTAAGGGCTGTAAAATAGGGACAGGAGATGAGACAGCTGAATAGTCATAAGCAGCTTCCTAGAACAGTGATGGCGAACCTTTTAGAAAGCAAGTGCCCAAACTTCAACCCAAAACCCACTTATGTATTGCAGGGTGCTGGGTGGGCGTGGCTGCCTGGTGGGTGTGGCCTGCCGGGTGGGCATGGCTACAGTGGTCATGGCAGATGGGTGGGCATGGCCAACTCGATGTTGCTCCTGGGGAGGGACACCTGTGGGGGCCGGGCAGGGTTGGGGGAAATCCAGGGGGTCTCTGGTGGGTGGGGCAGTGGGCAGGAGGCTGGTCCTGTGGGGTGAGGTGAGGCAAGGCGAGGCAGGGTGGGGGTGCCATTGTCGCAGGGCGAGGCAGGGGCCTGGCACCATCGGCCCCCGCACACAGAGGCCAGCAAACGCATGGGTGCTGGGATGCATCTGGCCATGTGGGACCTTGGCGAGTTAGCGGGCAGCTGGTTGAAGAGGACGGTTGCCATCTCCAGGGCATGGTGCGGGTGCCCACAGAGAGGGCTCTGAGTGCCGCCTCTGGCATGCGTGCCATAGGTTTGCCATCACTGTCCTAGAATGTACAATTTCTTCCTTGCTTCTTCATTTCTTATTCCCTCTTTGTTACCTCTTCCATCATGATTGCCTGGCAATGCTCTGGGATCCCTAGCTCATATCTTCCCTCACTGTAATATGTCTTACTTAAGCAGGTCTGGGAGCCTTATATAAATAAGGGGTTACTGTTTCTGGTAATATTTAATAGTTTTTTTATAATGTTTGTTAATTGGGATTAGATTTGGATTATTAAAGAGAGGGATGAGGGGGATTTAAATTAAATGGAAAGAGGGATTATATACTTTGTTAGGTATATCTATTAATTTTTACTGATCTTTGTCAATTAATAAGGAGAGGTGAAGATTTAGAGATGAGTTAATAGAAAATGGGGTGAAGTATAAAATGAAGATGTACTTGGTTGTATTTTAAAATACAGTGATAAGTTGTTAATGCTGAATATTGTATACTTGCTGTTGACGAAGGGGAAAGATTTGTTAACATTACTTTTGGGGAGTATTTTTTCTATACTTTTTATTTTTTTCAAAATGTATTATATTCTTGTATTAGTTTTATATCTTTAGTATAATTCTTAATAAAAGTATTGCCAAAAAAAAACCTGGCTTCATTGCCACAGATGCACCTTTGCAGCTTGAAACTGAATCACTGCATTACCTACTGTAATAAAAACAAGGCAGATTCTTTAACTAAATCTAGATAGCCATTGCTTAATAGCTGCCGTGTTTAGTGACCATTTCAAGTTAAGAATGATGCTGAAAAAATACCCATGACTGGTTCTCACACTTATGACTATTGCATGCCCATGGTCGCATGATTGAGATTAAGACACTTTGCAACTGGTGGACATAGTCCCAGTATCACACAATCATATGCTTGCCATTTGTGCACATCACAGCTTTTAGCAGGGAACTTGTAAGTCATGGTCCCATGAAGTCTCATTTAACAATCACAGTGGAAGTGAGGTTGTAAGTCCACCTATGTTCTCCCCCTTCCCATTGCATCCTAGACAGGGTGCAGTCCTAATTTAACTGCATATATATATATATATAAAGATTATTTATATGTTCATTCATTTCCTTCCATTTGACAGAAGTATTTTAAAAAAAGGAGGCTATTACACTTAAAATCTCAGATAGGATGCAGAATGTTTACATCTAAGTATTCCTTTAATGACCAAGGTTTCTGAATGTGAATTTGTTTTTTTCATTTATATATTTATCTCTCTTTGTCTCTCTGCTATATTTGGGCTATGAAAATCCAAGTAGTCAAAGAGCCAGAGGTTTTTGATCATCTGGATTGATTCAGTTCAGGTATAGTAACCCTAATCTCTGTGGAAGTCACTTTGGCCTCCATTTCAATTAAAGTTGAAATTAAACTGAAATTTTCAGAGGATAGCTCTTCTATTCTAGCTTCTTAAAATCAGGAAGCTTGGACAGTAAGAACAGGGCAGACAGATGGTGAAGAAACTAACAAAAAGGGGAGAAAAGTTTATTTTCAGGTAACTCGGAACAATAACATAAACTAAAAAATGTCACTGGCAGAAATTCTGAAATATCCTGACAAGCGGGGGGGGGGGGTATTTGAGGGTGGGAGATCTGTTAAGCCGGGGGGGGGGGACCCTCAAAGAATTAGAAAAGAGAGTTGAAGTCTCTATTAATAGTATTCAGAGTGTGAAGGAAGTTCCCCCAAGCCTTGGCCCAGCTTTATTTAGAACAGGAAACTCTTTGCTAGGATTTATCGTTTTACAGAAGCTTAATCAAAGATATTAAATCTTGAAACCCATAAGATTTAGCAATAACTGAGCAGCATTACTTATTCTCATATGCATAATTTATAGGAACTGGTCTCTGCTTTAATATTCTTCTTTACTTGTAAGAAAATATGGGACACCTCCTAAGTGAATATGGCATTAGTGAGTTATATTATAATGGAGATCTTCCATCATTTGAATAAGAACTAGACCACATAAGCAGGGCAAGGGAGGTGGTTGCCCTGTGCAGTCAACCTTTTTCCAAGACAGCTCCAGTTCTTTTTTCTACAAGGTCATTTATAATGAAGAAGCAGGGGAATCAGATACAGGAATTGTTTTACTCAGAGGAGGCTTTTGCACATTCTGAAAATACTGCTTTCAAGGCACACTGAGCAATGCCACCAGAGACCTCCTAACACTGACTCAACTAAGAAAAAACGCAGCCTAATTTATTGCACTTTCACTGAGTTTGTGCTGTGTCTGTAGAGTAAGAATATCATCTGATTAATATTTATTTAACCAAATAATCATTTGAATGCTAACCAACAGCCCAAGGTTGCAATCCTATGATCTCAGGGTGGAGAGAGAAAGACAGGAACATCCAACTTCAAATATTACTCCTATCTCAACATAGGGCTGAAATCTCAACAACATGCCTATTCCACCATCACTGTTAGACAGACAGACAGACAGACAGACAGACAGACAGACAGACAGACAGACAGACAGACAGACAGACAGGGTCAAGAGAGACCGTGAATCGAAAAAAATATTTTGGGCTCTCTAAATCAGAAGCCCTAGTGGCAAAAAAAATATAGGACATCTAGCCATTTTAATAAGTACTTACATTTAACACTTAAAAATTTTAAGTATTAAAAATACTTAATACACATCGACTGAGACTTTTTTCTCAACCATATTATTTCTTACACGTATTTCAGAAAAATCAATCAGAATAGAGCTGGAAGGGACCTTGGAGGTCTAGTCCAACCCCCTGCTCAAGCAGGAGACCCTATACAATTTCAGACAAGTGACTGTCCAGTCTCTTCTTAAAAACCATTGGTTTTCATCCATTGTTTCTTGTCCTGCCCTCTGGTACTTTGGATAATAAGTTGACCCCCTCCTCTTTGTGGCAACCTCTCAAATACTGGAATACTGCTATCATGTCCCACCTAGTTCTTTTTTTCTCTAGACTAGCCAAACCCAAATCCTGCAGCTGTTCTGCAAATTTGATGACTTTCCCTTCTATTCTCTCATTTAAAGTCATTTATGAAGATATTAAAGAATACTGGGTCTAAGATGGAACCTTGTGGTACCCCACTTCTTACTTCCCTCCATGCAGATGTAGTACCATTAAGGGCGACTTGTTGAGTATGGTTTGTTAGCCAGTTACAAATCCATCTGGTGGTAATGCTATCTATCCCACATTTTTCTAGCTTACCAAGAAGTACTGGTAGGTTTGGTCTACTTTGCTGAATGCCTTTTGCTGGTCTGATCTACTAATTTAGTCACTTTGTCTAAAGAATAAAATAAGATTGGTTTGGCATGATCTGTTTTTAACAAACACATGCTGGCTTTTAGTTATAACTGTATTTGTTTCTAAATGTTCACAGATCTGTTTTTTATTATCTTTCCAGTGTCTTCCCAGGTATTGATGTTAGGCTAATTGGTCTGTAATTTCTTGGGTCTGGTTTTTTTTCTTCTTCATTTTTTGAAGATGGGAACCACATAAGCTCTTTTCCAATCCTCAGGTAATTCCCCAGTGTTGCAGGATTTTTGAAAGATATGGTACAATGGTTCTGAGATAACATCTTCCAGCTCCTTCAGAACTCTGGGATGTAGAATTACAATATCACAACTAAGGCCACCAAATAACATACCAAATATTTATTACTTTGGAAGAGTGGGAGGAAGAAGCTGCCTATAGTTCAAATTTTTGAGAAAATATATAAAGTCCCTGACATCACTGCAATATGAAATCAACCAATGTACGTAAGGTTTTATCTTTTCTCTTTCTTAAAAATTCAAATCTAACTTAATCAAGTCCTTGAATGTACTGCCAAGTTAAGCAAAAAAGTTGAACTAAGGGTTAAGTGCTTGGAAATCAGTGATTTACTGCCTGACATTCAGTATAGATGAGACACCATCTTGCAATATTTCTTTAGCAACATTCAACTATGAGGACACTGGAGAATTTACTGTAGCCTGCATTTTTAAAGTAAATGGCCTAGTTCATATTTTCTGGATTAATCTATCAATCAGGACACAGGTTACATACCGGTACTTTATAATAAATTGTAAAGCTATGTAAGAACAGTGTACATATAAGAAAAGTGCTTATTAAAAGTTTCAAACAGTATACACAGACTATATAAAACTGCTTATTTTTAGTCAAAAGACTGAGAAGCTGAAAATTAGCTACTCTCAAAGTAACCTTCTACTTCCGGCTGTAGAACATGGCGGACCTGCCTGGGTTGGTCCCTTGAGGGACGGAGGAGACGGAGCCCGCAGCGGAGGACGGGGGGCCTCCTGAGAGCCGGTGACTCGGGGCTGGGATGCCGAGAGTGCGAGGGCTTCGCTGGAGGACGGTGCTGGAGGGTGCCGAGGGCGCTGGAGGGTGCCGAGAGCGCTGAGCCCGTCGGCGGCCCGCTGGCGGCCGGGCGGAAGAAGATCGAGCCCGGCGGCCTAGATGCGGCCCGGTGGCCTGGCGGCCTGGCGGCTCGGCAGTGAGCCCAGCCCGGGGGCGACCGGTGGGGGTTCGGGCGTTTCGGAGCGGCTCGGAGCCTTGCGGGGCCGAGCAGCGCTGGAGCCCTGGAGGCGTTGGAGTCCTGGAGGTGCGGCGGCCGAATGGCTGAGTGGCTGAGTGGCGGCCGAGTGGCCCAGAGGACTGGCGGCCGGGCGGATCGGGAGGATCGGTGGCTGGGCCGGGCGGTCCCGGAGGTCGGGGGCCGGGCGGCCCAGTGGATTGATGGCCCTGAAGGACTGTGGCCGGATGTTTTGGGAGGTTTGCGACCCGGCGGCCCGGTGGATTGATGGCCCTGAAGGACTGTGGCCGGATGTTTTGGGAGGTTTGCGACCCGGCGGCCCGGAGGATCCGGATGCGGCCCGGCGGCCTGGAAAACCTGGCCTGGCCGACGGCCTGGAAGGCCTGGAAGACCTGGAGGCGGCTTGATGGAGGAAGGGTAGGCCTTTTGGCTGGATGGTGGGAGGGATGGGGTGGGGGCTGGCGGGGGGGGTCTAGTTTGTTCTTGCCCCCCCCGCCGCTGCCCATTCCACCGTCCCCACCCATACCATCCTCGCCCAT
>NW_015386329.1:1300818-1316331 GCF_001527695.2 Protobothrops mucrosquamatus | reverse complement strand
TCAGAAACTGGCAAAAAAGTCACAAACTGCAGTTACATGATTGTGGGATGCTGCAACGAGTTGTAAATGCGAGCCAGTTGCTAAGCAACCAAAATGAGATCATGTGACTGCGAATGGGCTGGCCTAAAATTTTACCACAAGTGGAAATCCTTTACAGATCTTTCTGAGGCTGTCCTAATTTCTAATTTCTGGCCCTAATCGAGGATTACCTGTACTCTGGATCCTGAATGAAGCAAGGATGTACACTAGATCAGTGTTTCTCAACCTTGGCAGTTTTAAGAAATATGGACTTCAACTCCCAGAATTCCCCAGCCAGCATACCATAGCTGGTTGGGGAATTCTGGGAGTTGAAGTCTGGATTTCTTAAACTTGCCAGAATTGAGAAACACTGCACTAGATGACCTGTCTGGTTCCTTTTAACTTCCCTGCTTCTAGGACAGGGGTTGGCAACCTTGGCTCTTTTATGACTCGTGGACTTCAACTCCCAGAATTCCTGAGCCAGCTTGGCTGGCTCAGGAATTCTGGGAGTTGAAGTCCACGAGTCATAAAAGAGCCAAGGTTGCCTACCCCTGTTCTAGGACATCAGAATAATAAAATAACAAGTTGAAAGATACCTTAGAGGTCTTCTAGTGTCTAACCCCCTGCTCAAGAAGGAGACCCTATTCCATCAATATATTGGAAGATTTCAAACCTGTTAATATGACTTTACTCTGTAAACTGCTTGAAGATAAGGTGGTGATTATCAGAAGTCACTATGGATTTATCACAAACAAATCTCGCCCGAGTAATCTTATCTCACTTTCTGATGAACTTCCTGAAGAGACTGTGGGAATGTTGTAGACAATTAGACAATGTATCTTTGATTTCAGCAAAGCATTTGACAAAAATCTCATGAGATGCTGATTAGCAATCTAGCTAGGCAGCAGAAGGATAGCAAGACAATTAAGGGGATGCTTGGAAACCTTATTCAAAGAGTTCTCATAAATGATTTCTAATCAAATGGGAAAAACATATCCAGAAGTAAGTTATTACACTAAGGAGATATTAGTATAAGACAGGGTTCCTCAGCTTTGGCAGTTTTAAGAGATGTGGACTTCAACTCCCAGAATTCCCAAACCATGCCAATGGATAGCAATGGACAGCATGTTGGTTGAGAATCCTGGGAGTTGAAGTGCACACCTCTTAAAGACGCCAAAGTTGAGAAACACTGGTGTAAGTTATTAGAGCCATGGTGACGCAGTGGTTAGAATGCAATATTGTAGGCTCTGCCCACTGCCAGGAGTTCGATCCTGACCGGCTCAAGGTTGACTCAGCCTTCTATCCTTCCGAGGTTGGTAGAATGAGGACCCAGATTGTTGGGGGCAATATGCTGACTCTGTAAACTGCTTAGAAAGGGCTGTGAGGAGGTATATGAGTCTAAGTGTTACTGCTAAATTCTATTGCTAAGGAAATGGTCCCAGAAATCAGCCTTGTCCTGTAGCTTCCTTCCAGGCTAGGAAATGGGTTGACTGGGAACATATATGGCAGTGGTTCTCAACCTTTTTAATGCCACAACCCCCAACCGGTCGTAAGTCGAGGACTAAACCGGTCGTAAGTCGAGGACTAAACCGGTCGTAAGTCGAGGACTACCCAACCAGTCGTAAGTTGAGGACTTTCCCTGCCCGGGAGCGCCGCGCATGCATGGTTCCGCCCCCTGCGCCGGTCGAGGCGTAGCTGGCAAGCGGCAGAGACGAAGCAGGCCGACCACCAGCTGGCCCAGCTCAAGGGAGGTAAGGCACCCGCCGGAAAAGGGGAAAAAAATGGCGGACAGCCTTGCTTGGCGACCCCCATGAAATGGTTGATCGACCCCAAATGGGGTCACGACCCATAGGTTGAGAACCGCTGATATATGGGAAGAGTCAGACTCATCTTCCCTGCAGAGTTTGGGCTGATGGTCACTGCTACATCAATCCACTTTCCTGCCATCCTTGAGTGGAAAGGACATAGCCAGAAAATGTGCTATCCCCATAATCTACTCTTCTGGTATCCTTGCAATGAAGATGGGCAGTGTTTCCTTCCCATTAATTGCTTTTCTTAACGCAAAACAGTGCAGAATTGGGGTTCAAGACTCCATTGTTATTACAGGTAGCCCTCATCTTACGGCCGCAACTGAGCCCAAAGGAGGCCGTGAGGGTCTGGATGGGGAGGAACAGACTCAGGCTCAACCCTTCCAAGACCGAGTGGCTGTGGCTACCGGCGCCTCGGCATAGTCAGCTGGTTCCATCGCTGACTATAGGGGGCGAAACTTTGGCCCCCTTGGATAGGGTGCGCAATCTGGGTGTCCTCCTGGACTCGCGGCTGACACTGGATGACCAGTTGGCGGCCGTGACCAGGGGGTCGTTTTATCAGGTTCGCCTGATTTACCAGTTGCGGCCTTTTCTGGACCGGGATGCCTTACGCACAGTCACTCATGCTCTGGTCACCTCCCGCCTGGACTACTGTAACGCTCTCTACATGGGGCTTCCCTTGAGGAGCACCCGGAGGCTCCAGCTAGTCCAAAATGCGGCCGCGCGGGCGGTGTTGGGAGGGACTCGTCGNGGCCTAGGATAATTTTTAAGAGGGGTTTTTTAGAGGGTTTTTAATTACTTTTTAATTAGACAATTTAAATATTTCATTTTAATTAATTTTAACTTGTGATTGTTAGTGGTGTTTTTAATTGATTGTCAGCCGCCCTGAGTCCGCAAGGAGAAGGGCGGGATATAAATTCAAATAATAAATAAATAAATAAATAAATATTTGGGAAGTACCAAACTAATGTTTTGCATACCTAGAAAACCAATGATATCAAAAATTGAGGAGATACTTCAAATATTTACACATTTATTTCTAATCTTCCTCACCCTGGAAATATCCATTTTATGACCTTTTCTTATGGATACAAAAGGCTACTAAAGCTATATTCAAATTTGCTAAGGATAAGAATAATAATTACAGCAGCAACATATTCAAAGGTGACAAACAATTTATTGTATGGTACACTATTGTGCATCAAAGGCACATTGGCATTACAAGCAATCCAGTTCAAATATCTGAGACCCATCTTGTGTGATCTCCCATCCCCAATGCCCTGCACCCCAACCAGATTCCTCTAGTTGGAATCTTGCGGTATCTTGTAACAGATCCAAAAATGATTCCAATGTCTGAAATATTTGCTTAAACAGGTATTTGAGGCCATGTTCCTAGTTTAGCTCAACCTGGCTAATAAATTCTAATCTTGAAGAAACAAATAGTTCCAGAAAACATAAATGAAAAATATCATAGCAATAGCACTTAGATTTATATACCGCTTTGTAGTGCTTTACAGCCCTTTCTAAGCAGTTTACAGTCAGAAAATTGCTCCCAAGAATCTGGGTCCTCATTTTACCGACCTCAGAAGGATGGAGTCTGAGTCAACTTTGCGCCAGTCAGGATCCAACTGGTGGCAGTCATCAGAGTTAGCCTGCAATACTGCATTCTAACCACTGCACCACCACGGCTCTTATGCTTCATAATTTACATGTTGTATGCTAATAGTGGCTTTGGCATAACATTTAAAAAAGAGGAACCTTTGCTAAATGGGAGACCAAAACAATAATGATAAAATCAGCAATATACTGTACATCCATAACAGATTTGATTATGTGCCATCAAGTTGTTTTGACTCCTAGCAACTACAGTATATAGATAGGTTTTCTTTATCTATCCAAACCTATTCTTTTAGGTTTTCCAACACTGCACTCATTGCCACTATAACTTCTACTTTTCCCAGCATTAGAGTCTTCTCTAGAGACTCAGGTCTTCCATAATGTGTCTGATAGAGGATAGGTCATTTTGCCTTGAGTGGGAACACTGGATTGATTTGTTCAATATCCATTTGTTATCCATAATAGAAGGTTAACAAAAATTAAGCAGGAATGGCTTCCTTATATTATACCTTACACAGCAATGTAGATTTAGGCATTTTTAATATGTTTTAGGGGGAAAATTGAGACTAGTAAAAAGTAATAGATAGGACTTAAATAGAAATACCAATAATCTTCTATGTTTAATTATTTTGAACAGTAATGGAAACAAATGAAAAGGAAGGGAAGAATGTGTCACTAGAAATTTTTTAAGGATTTTGTTTTACTTATATTCAGTAGTGGTTTGTTTTTGTTTTATTCTACTGTCACTATCTAACATAGACCTTTTTCTTTTGTGTTTCATTATTCTAATAATAAAAATATCTTAAATACTTATATAGCTGCAAATTCGGCCTTCTTCAATTTTAATCCATAGTGTACATTCAGGGTTTAGAGAAAGCCAATGCCAAAATTAAGCAGAGTATTGGGCTTAAATTTATAAAGCAATACAATTAGATCATTTCAGCTTAATAAAGCCCTTATCATGATGCCATATGTTATTCCCCAAAATCTTTAGAACATTTTCTCAGTTGCATCTGGAAGGGGATTTACTTTGGCAAGATTTGACACCCTATCCTCAAAAGTGACAATAACAAGAATGCCTCCAAGTATGCTGAGCGTGTGTCAGAGAGAGCCACCCCCCCCCCATATTGCATCTGGTTCCTAATGATAATATCCCCAAATATTAGGGTTAGGCCAGCCCCCTATCAGAAATTTACTGAATCAGCATACATTAATTAAAAAAATGGTAAAAAGAATCTCAGACAGATGGTTATCTGGCCTGTTCTTGAGCACATCCATCACCTCTGGACTACTACTGGTCACACTGTTGAACTGCTCTTAATGCTAAGATTGTCTTTTTCCCTAACACATAGTTGAAATCTGACTTCCAGTAATTTACATTATTTCATGTCTTGTTCTTTGGGGTGGGGGGGAAACCAGGTTGCCACCTTCTTCTATGTGATAGCATCAGATATGTGAATAATAGTACCCTTGGTTTTTCTCTTATCAAAGCTAAACATTTTCAGCTCCTTCAGTGTGTCTTTGTAGGAATTTGTTTCTAGTCTTATTTTATCTTTGATGCCCTTCTGTTAACCTCTTATATTTTCTGTGAATTCTTTTCAAATTATGTGCTAAAAAGAGGGCACAATGCTTGAATGGAATAATTACTTCCTCTGATTTGGAAACCTGCTGATGCAACCAAAAACAATGTATTTGTTTATAGCCAGATCATACTGACTTATATTCAATTAGTAATCAATGCCTATAGTACTCAAATTTCTTTTTCACGAAGATTGTTACCCAGTCAAATATTCAGCATTTTATACCGAAACATTGATAAGAATTCTTGGGTATGATTTTCAAATAAGTTATCAGTCCATTTAATTGTCAGGCCATGTAATTCACATCTAATTAGCTTGCTAATTAGGTTGGCATGGGATGTCTTATCAAATATTTTGCTGAAATGAGAAAGTGTACAATATTTCTGAAATGTACTAAGGAAGACATCCAATCAGAACATGAGATAAGGTTTGTCTGGCAATATTTGTTCGTTAGAAATTTATGCTGCTTTTTGATTATCACCAAATTGTTTTCACAATACTTACAAATGATGAAATCATTTATAATATTCCTGGGTTTCAATTACATATTGATTACAGTAATCTGTATCTGAAAATTCACCCATTTCCCCTTGTGTTCATAGGGAGGTTTATCCTTCTCCAATTATGGTCACCTATTTTCCAAGATATAAGCATTCAGCCAAATCATAAGCAACCTATTTAGCCCCGAAAAAGCAATTTATCTGGCCCAAGTGACTTCACTTATTAAAAACAATAATCTCTGACTATGTTTTCTATGAGTTTCAAGCTGCAGTCTTGTACCTTCCTGGGGTTCACAGTTATTTATTGGACTACATGCTGTCTTTTGAAGACTGAATCCAAACAGAAGTTAAGTAAGTAGTCTAATCCTTCTGGTTCCTCTTCTTGTACCTTTTTTTGTTTAGTCAGACATTCTCTACCTCAACCCCCCCCCCCCAAATATGTTTAAGAGTTCTGGTCAGCTAGATCAGCATGTGATTGCACTTGCAAATAGCTCACTTGTTTTGGGATAATTTTATTTTCAGTGCTAAAGCTGGGTCACACAGCTAATTAGTAACTCCCTAGAGTGCCATGTAAAGCCTAAACATCTCAAGATATAACAGAAAGGCACATTGGTCAGATGTTGGTGGGCATGTCCATCTCATGTCAAATTATGGCTCTGGAGACTGCATTTTAAAAATGGTTCCATGCCTTTCAATGCAATCTACACTGTCAACACAGAATTACTATGTTTGCTACAGATGTAATTTGCAACAATGAGCTTACAAGGGTTCCAAAGGGCAGAACATTTCTTCAGATAAACTAATGCCCTATTCTATGTGTCTTCTTCATTCTCAGCATTGAAGTACTTGCTACTATTTCTAAGTGATGAGGAGAAAGCAGCCCTATTAGTTTGTGTCTTCAAAATTGAAACTAGGTGGTAGCTTTAATAAAGTATTCTAGTATTACAAAGAGAGAGAGAATGACAATTTCATTGTTGGAAAGCTAACATTGATACCTGTTATTTGTACAAGATATTTATCCTTTAAAAGTTGTCATTTGTCTTAAAGCCCATCTGTTAAATAAGCAGAACATAGCAGCTGTTCACAAGTTCTAAATAAGATACCATGTAGAAGTATATGTGTGTATGGTAACTGATTATTTCAGACATCTGCCAATTTGGTCCTACATACAATCAGTTCCATTTAGCTTCCATGCCTTTAATGGTATCAATTTCCAAATGAGTCAAAAATATTGACCATTTGTTTAGAACATATCTAGATGAGAGGCTTTGTGGCATTGCTGTGTTGATACAGCATGTGGCAGATAACCTATATTGCAGCTGCTCACAATATCAGTAATAAATATGGTAACAAATGTGGGGAAGGGAAACTGATAACCTCCAGATATTATTAAACTACCATTTCCAGGAGTCCTGAATCACAACCCATGATCACAGATGCTTAGATACATAGTTGGGCAATTTCTAGAGTGGCACAGATTCTTCACCACTGATAAAAAATATTTACATATAGGATAAACAACTGACAGTTGTCAAATTACAACCTGTCAGCATTGTGATTGAGGAATCAGATGCTTTAGCACAAAAGGAGAACACCTGATATTTATGCTTATTTATTCTGCTCCCTTTTGTTTTATTTTGTAGATCAAAACAGATCAGTCCATTGATATTATTTCCAAGATCTGCAAACTACTGGTCAACAGAATCCAGCTATTCTCTCATAATCTGTTTGTTTCTCCCTTACCAGTCAAGTTCTTCAGCCCAAGCTGCCTCAGTCCAAAACCCCCGTCTTTTTTGTAATTGAGGAAGATGGCCAATGCAGAGCGATCTTCATACAGTTTTGTTCCACGAATGATCCGCAGATTTTCCAAAGGAAGGTATTCAAATTGATTCAGAGCTACCAAGACATAGCCAGTCACTTCTCTGATAGACTGCAAAAAACAAAAAGAGATTTGATTATATACTAAAGTATTCCCAACTCACTCATCAATTTCTAATTTACAAAGTTTCTCAAACAATATACACAAATCACTTATTTATTTTCATTTAAAAGTGGATGAAATTTATAAAAGCCCAGCTATCACAAGCAACTCATAAAGTCAGCATTCACTTCATACTTAAAAGCAAGGAATAAATACAACTTCAGAAAAGGCTGTGACTCACATTGTCTCCTGTGTACAGTACTTCAGATGATGGGAGGACACAAAGCAACCCTCCAAATCAAAGGTAGAAATATGTTTTTAATAAATAATTTTGTATTGCTCACATAATTATACACGACATTATTTGGCACTTTGGTATCACTTCAAGGAACAACTGCAGAATAATATCAAGTACAGACACAACATGCATAAATAATGCACCTAGCATTCATGTGCATCCATATTTTCAGATCTTTATTCCAAAATAAAAGGTAAGACATTTTTGCTTAAGGCACAATTAAACTCTGCTCAATTCTTCACTATTAACTCTATGCCCCAAAATTTGCTTCCAAAGATGGTAAACAATTTATAGAGTGGGGGCTATAAAATATTTTTTGTAAAATCTCCTTCCCATGAATGAAACTGTTTGATCATACTCTAATAGAATCTTGTCACAATGTGTGGTCTGACATACTTATTTCTTGGGGTAGAGAGGGAAAAATATCTTACACAAATTCATTATTGGTATGGTGCAGCAAGCAGGAGTTTTCCTCTGTTCACAGAAATAGTTTATGGAGGCCTACTTGTGTCCAGAAGCCCCTTTGCAGGAGTCAAGGACACCAACCTTTGTTGTGTGGCAGTCTCCTTCAATGAGGTGAATCTACTCACATCAGAACCAGGCCTAGTGCCTGATCACAAGGCTGATGAATCTGGGGCAGATGTATTAGTAGGCTACGAAGGATAATGTGGAACCCATCTTGGCACAAGAAAGTTCTACCCAGGAAACTTCTGGCTCAAAACCCAGGCAGTAAGAGCTATGGGTATGCTAATGCATCCATAATGCATTCCTAGATTCTTTCAACTAATAGCAGTGGTGGGAGACTGGTAGATTCCAGCATAGTGCCAAACATTCTTGGAGCACCCAGATGTACACCCATTCACTTCAATTGCAGATAAAAAAAGTGTTCAATTTGAGAAAACAACTAGGATGATAACAAGATATCTTGTCTTAATACCAGGAAGTAAAGAGATCAATGCTCTACTTTCTCTCTCTCACACACATGCATACATCGGGGTATTGCTTTTGGGAAAGGAGCAAGAAAGAGTTTTCCCAGAAGAAATGCTTCAACTTCTTTGTCCTGTAACCCAGAGCTCCAACACAATTTGCAATTGGTAGATGTTGCATCAGGAGAACAACCTTTTTCCTACTGCCATGACAGGTTGATACACTACACACTTCATTTGCAGTGAGAGACACATTCTCCTGCTGGCCAAATGTGCCAGAAATGCTGCTACTGTGCTTTCATGCACCTGCCTGCTCCACAAAGAAAATCCGATAGATATAGACTATACAGATATAGGAAGGCCATTCCGCTGTCCTTCCCTGCACACTATTGCTGGATGCAGAGTGAGAAAAGATGGGCTGTCAGCAAATGCATCTGGCTGGTGGGCAAGCAAAGAGTTGAAGGTGCCTCTGCTGTTAGGAAGGTAGATATGATAAATATTGTGACCACTCTTAGTAGTTCCAACAATGATCAAACTTCAGGTGTGCAAGCCTAATTTGGCTGTTGCCAGTATACATTCTCTTTACCTGGACAAACCAATAATAACTTGTACAGGTAGAGTGGGAATGAGTGTAATTGTCCCCTTAAATTTGGTCACAATAAGCCAGGAGGGTGCAACCTATAGTATGAGAACCTCATTCAAGGGGATAGGGCTTCCAATGATTTGATTGGTTAAATCATATTTTAAATACTATTGCTGCCAAACATCATTAGAAGAGAGGCATTACTCTTCCATCTTGAGAATTTCAAGAACTAGAACATGCAATTAGAACAACAGAGATCTTGCTATAATTGTATGTATTATACTTTTCCTCTTTAAGGAAAGCTTTGGAATACAATTCTGAAATGCTTTCTGGGGAATAAATATAATTGGACACTGGGAGTATTATTTCTGAGTAAATAGATATTGGATTTGCTCTTGGGTTTTTTATGTTATTTTAATCATATTACATACAATCTGTTATTTTCAATTTACACTCCTGGATTTACCTTATTTTTACACAATATACGTGTGCTGGGCAGAATGGTTGATCCTGACAGAATTACAAAGATGCTATATGGAAGGCAAGTAAAGTCTACCTGCCATGTCATAATGCATCCCATTCTGTTTTGCTAACTTTCTTTATTATTTCTACTTTCACATTACATGGGTAGTCTATGTACAAATCTTTTGTAACCATTGATCAGCTTTATAATATTTCAGAAATACACTACAGTTCATTGACAGTATATTAAAATTCACTGCCATTAAATAATAATTCAGTAGTAAAAAAAGGGGACCATAAACAGGAAGACATTTCTAAGAAGTAACAAGTAAACACTTGGTGGAAGAAAGATGATTTCACTGACTTCCTAATAAGATTAACATAGCTGAAAGTGGTATTATCTGTAAATGTGTGATTAATATGAACACGTATGAAGTGGGATCTACACATTACTTTTTGCTGGTTTGGAATGCTAGTGAACATCCTAGAGATACATATTTGGATATATACATTTAAATATCAAAGATAAGCAAATTCTGATTGCTGCCAAAGACCTGTTTTGCTCTAATAGCTCTTCCTCATGTACTACTAATCCACAGCATGAAGATGTCTCATTAATTCTATATGTTAGGTTTTCATGATATCACCTTCATCTCATTCCTTGTCCATTGCAAAGGCAGCATGCACTGAAAGTGATAATTTCAGATTAAAAATATAATTCTTCTTCCCAGCTAAAGTGTTGCTGACAAAGTATGAACAAGGATCTATACCAGGAGCATATGATGTGCTGTGCTGTGATGCAATGAGAGACTACCTTCTGCCCAGCAAAGGTTTTGTTGTATGAACACGTGTTGTATGAAAAAGTGTAGACTATCCAAAATTGCTGCAGGCAGCTCCCTGCCCCTCCTAGACTCTAGCCACACTACTAAGACCACACTTGGAATATTGCATCCAGGTTTTATATCATGATTTTGATCACCATGATATAAAAAAGATGTTGAGACTCTGGAAAGAGTGCAGAGAAGACCAACAGAGATGATTAGGGGGCTAAGGTGACATAATAGCAGTATTCCAATATTTGAGGGGCTCCCACAAAGAACAAGGAGTCAACTATTCTCCAAAGCACCTGAAGGCAGGACAAGAAGCAATGTATGGAAACTAATCAAGGAGAGAAGCAACCTAGAACTAAGGAGAAATTTCCTGGCAGTAACAACTAGTGGAACGGCTTGCCTTCGGAAGTTGTGGGTACTCCATCACTGGAATCTTCTAAGAAGAGATTGGACAACCATTTGTCTGAAACGGTATAGGTTCTCGTACTTGAGCAGGGGGTTGGACTAGAAGACCTCCAAGGTCCCTTCCAACTCTGATGTTCTATTATTCTGTTACTGCAGCCCATTTTCCTTTTGAGAACTAAGAGCTCAGCACATTGCTTTAATGGACAGAATGCATCTCTTCTCCCAGGAAGGGGGACTTTAACTAAGGTGGCCTTTAACCAGGGTGGGCAGTAAAGCAGGCCTTTTCGGGTAAAAGACTTCCCCAGGGCATGGGTCTTCAGCTTTACTGCTGCAATTGCTCATTCAGGGGAAGGGTGGGTAGGTTTGGCACACATGCACAAGCCCATGGATCAGCTAGCTTGGACTCAAGTTCTCCCAGATTATTTTTTTTATTTTAATAAACTAAAGGCAACTATTGGTGGCTGCATCTTCCTTCCCCACAGAGTTTCCATTTCCCCCTGCTAGGTGAAAAAACCCACTATTGATCATCTTCTTAATGTTGGGTGAGTGGAGCTTAAGAATCAGAGACTTTGCATTCTTCCTTCTCCAGAAGCTATTACAGCCCTGTTGACAGTTTAACAACTATACTGAAAACAAAATAAATGCTCTTATTAGATTGCCTACTGTTGGGCTACAAAACAGTCTCCCCCCTGCTGCTTCTCCATTCCTGTCTTTAAAAGAGGGGTCTCGTTTAGACTGGTCTAACATTGCTTGACATTGGTGGTGAATTTATGTTAATAAAAAAGGCTGCATCAGATCTGAGATTGTGTGAAAGAGACCAATGGATAAGCAGAAACAAAAACAGCCATAGAGGAACAGCACCCATCACTTTAATACAGGATCAGCTAAAACCAAAGTTAGGTGGCCTCAGCTGTGCACTGAGGAGGCAACAAGGGCCAAGTACCCAGAATGATTAAGCAGGGCATTGCCAAGCTGTTAGAGTCAATGTGTAGATGAGCCCTTACTTTACCCCAAAACAGTCACCAGTCTTCAGAGTCCTCATTTCTGACATCCACTGCAGATGTCAAAGCTTTTGGAATGGAGCATCTCTGATCCCCCACCCTCCTTAACTAGCCAGTGAAGGAAAGGAATGAACTGCTTTTGAGAGAAGCAACTACTCTGTATTTCCAGCCTGTGGTTAGCATAGCCTAGTAGTTCTTGAGGTTGCCATGCCAGGCTAATCCCCGGCTAGAAGAGAAAAGAAGCTCTCACAGGATCCTATTATAGAATGCAAGAACCACAGTCCTGTTCAATAGGTTCTTCCCTAATTATTTTTGCAACAGGGCTCTTCCACCTAGCTGCCCTAAAGTGATGCATCCAGTGAAGGATCTGCCAGGAAACTAGGTTAGCTGACTCCACTGACCTGTCTTGGCAATGAGCAGAAGGGAAAATATGATTAGGCTTTCAAGATTCAGTTACTTTAGCCTTTATCAATAAAGCACAGTTCCATCATTTTTTAATATTTTCATTAGTTTTTTTTACAATACAGTAGAAGTATAGAAATGAAAAGAAAAAGAAAAAAGATAGGAAATATCTTCCTTCCCATCAGTCATCAAAGAAGAATTGTCAGTCATAGAAACTCCAAGGTAGGAGAATTCAGGTCAGAAGTGCAGGAGGAAGCAAAGAAAGCATCAAATAATCACCATGTCAAGTGTGTGTATATGTGCATGTATTGAATTTAGAGAGCTGCCCAACTCCATAGGACTTTGGACAGTGTACTGTACAGCATTAAAAGTAGTAGAAACCAAAATAATAAAAAAGAACAGAACATTGTCTCAAATCTGATGTGACATTAGAGTCCCATTGGAGGAGTCACCACATGAATCATCAGGATCCTGACTCACATGTAATCCAGGATGCATGCAACAACTATATATGCACAAGAGCTTTCTTCCACATACCTTCTGAATGAGTCAGTGGGGGATAGAGATTAGACAACAGCTAAAAGATTATCATGGGCATCATTTTTTTTGTGGGGGGGGAGAGAAAAAACTCAAACATGTAATACATCCTTTCCAATCCCTCCATAGTTGACAACTTTGCCTCCTACTAGGGAAATGTCATAGCTTCTGATAGTCAGCAACTCCATGACTTGCCATGGTCATGCAAAGGAGGCATGATTAGGCAGGCAGATATAAGGCTCCAGATGCAATTCAAGAATGGCAAATGATACCTGTGTGGATCAGTATCAGGTTATACTTTCCCGTTGTAAGTCACCCAGAGTCACTGTATCAGTGAGGTAGGCGGCAGAGAAATTTAATAAATAAGCAAACGTTCCTTTGGTAGGTTGGTGATAGTAACAACGAATAGAATAGAATAGAATAGAATAGAATAGAATAGAATAGAATAGAATAGAATAGAATAGAATAGAATAGAACCTTGGAGATCTTCTAGTCCAGCCCTGATTTTTTTTAGGGAGGGGTCACATATCTAGAAGCATTTTTCAAAATCACTTGCAATTGCCAGAAATGCCATTTCTCTATGAAATTCATTTCCATCTTATTTTTTTCCCTCTGCTATTGCCTAAGCCATTTCGAAGAAAGGTCTTATCTGATGTGAGAAACTGGAGCATTGATTTCCTGGTGTCCTTTAGCTTCCTTTAGTACGTTTGGTTTTGCTCTCCTTACATTTCTCACTGCCTGATTAGTTTTTATTTATAACCAAACACTGAGAGTGAAAGGGAAGAAAAGCTTTGTGCATGCAGCTTCCTACTGTCTTTGAGATCAATGTCCTTCGTAATGTGATTCTTTATCCTTTTTCTTGTTCCATGTGCACAAAAAGAGACTATGGAACTTTTAGTTGTAGAGAGAACACGTCACACAGGGAAGCCTAAATCTTTCTCACTCAAATAATAGGCTTTAGAATTAACTCCCTAGATTCATTCTGTTCAAATGAAGTGCTGCTTCTGAATCAGATGACCTCACAATGGAGCCCCCTTTCCATCTAATCTTCCAGCAAACTTATTATTTTTGTTCCTTGAAAATAGGGCTTCTGTCTGAAGTAGGGCCCCTGGTTGTCTGGGTTCCTTGGCTCTCTGGGCTTGGTATGGTGTATACTTTTTAGCCCCCTTTTAGCCTCAATCTGTGAAATGTGTGCCTAAGACGACATGAAAGAAAAATGAATGCTAGAGAACATCCCATAAATTATTGGCAGAGGAGATTTTGGAATAAGGAGTTTTCTGGTTTTCAGAACAACTTCAGCCACTGTAAAACAAAAACATCCCCATCTGTTCTTTTTCAGGTATTGCTTAACTGCCACAAGTGAATCCAAGAGGGACTATTTACAAACTTGGAAAAAAATCAATAGAAAGATTAACCCAGAGGAATGACAAAACAATTCTTGCTATGCAAACCATGGCATGCCTCAGTATTAATAAGCTCTGTGCACACTAATCCTGGAGCATAATGGATGCTAAAAACTGCACTAAATTCTTGGGAGGATTGTTGAAATATTATAAGCATCCACTTAATGTATATGAATATCAAAGTTAGTTAGCAGATCAAAGTGGAATTTATTCACTGAATTAGGTTTATCAGAATGCTAGACTTACACTAAAACCTCTGTATCTCTAGAAGTAATAAACAATAAACATGGATCTATTCTTCCTGATGTAACAAATATGCCTTCTCTCACACACACACACATACTCTCTCTCTCTCACACACACACACACACATGCAATGCAATGCAATGCACACAACACATGGACAGACACACTTGTCTCAGTAATTATGAAAGTTATGGCAACTTCAGACTAGTCTCAAAATATGCAAGAGACAACAATGAAATTGAAAAAAAATTAAGCTTTATTCAAAGAACTGATACTCCAATCATAAAAATCTGAGAATGGAACATTCCAAAGAATGCATAATATCTGACATTATTCTCCAAGCTAACACCATGTGATGTTAATGTATCAGTTTTAGTAGATGAAATAAATAAATTTACTTTTGCTCTCAGTGGTTTTGGTTCAGGTGGAAAAAAGAATCATAGAATTATATGGCTAGAAGGGCCTTTGGAAGTCTTCTAGTCCAACCCCCTATCCAAGGGGTATCATCCCAGACAAATGAACGTCCAATCTTTTCTTGAAAACCTCAGGCGTTTTAGAGACTAAGTCCCTCATGTACCAAAAGACAGATATCATGTCACCCCTAATTCTTCTCTCCGTTAGACTAGACATACCTACTCCCCTTAACTGTTTCTCATATGAATTATCATGCAGACCTTTATCATCTTAGTTGCTCTTCTCTGTACTCTTTCTAGGATCTCAGCATCTTTTTTGTATTCTGGTGACCAGAACTGGATGCAGTACTCCAAATGTAGCCTCATTTATTTATTTATTTATTTTATTTATTGAATTTATATCCCGCCCTTCTCCTTGCGGACTCAGGGCGGCTGACAATCAGTTAAAAAATACATCAATAACAATTACAAAATTAAAATTAGTTAAAAAGAAATATTTAAATGTTGTCTAATTAAAATATGATTAAAAACCCCTCTAAAAATTGCCCTAGGCCAGTCCCGCT
>NW_015386329.1:1275932-1300342 GCF_001527695.2 Protobothrops mucrosquamatus | reverse complement strand
CTCCCACTCCCAACCCACCTAAGCGCCGCAGCATGATACTGTGGTCCACAGTATCAAAAGCCGCTGAGAGGTCCAAAAGAACTAGGACAGAGGAATAACCTCTGTCCCGGGCCCTCCAGAGATCATTGACCAACGTGACCAATGCCGTTTCCGTGCTGTACCCCGGCCTGAAGCCCGACTGGAGGGGGTCCAGTGCAGTGTAAAGCAATGCTATAGTTTCTCATGATCTTGAAACCAACCCTTTGTTAATGCGACCCAGGACTGCATTAGCTTTTTAAACAGCAGCAGCACACTGCTGGCTCATACTTATGTGGTGAGCCACCAGGACACCTAGATCCCTCTCACAGTTACTACTATTGAGCCAGGTGTCACCTATTCTATATGTGTGCATTTGACGTTTCCTGCCTAGGAAAATTTGGCATATTCCCACTGATACCAATCCTTCATTTTCCCTTGAAATAACTTAGTACTACAAGCCCAAGATCCCCCTGAGGGTGATACTTGTAGAAGGCTAGCTCCATTTTGGGTATACTGGGGATATGATAATTCCCCTATGATTTAGTAAATGACAATGTGCAAAGGTATCAAATTATCTCCTGCTAAAGAAATCTGAATCCTTATAGAATCTGTTTCACTTATAATCAGATATATTTCACCCACTGCTCTGTAGAAACAAGTATCCCAGCCTCTGTTCTCTGCTTTCCAGTTTCAAGGAGCCACCTAATTTCCCCTAACCCTTGATGAGAGTGTGGTTGGAGAAGGAAGGATGCACTCCTGGTATACAGGTGGAAACCTACAACAGAAGACATGCATTCACACTATCAATGGGTGCAGAGATCCTCAAGATAAACTGAATTTTCTTTAAATAAAGATATGCAGTACCTGACTATAATCAGACCAATGATAAAGTTTACTGATTTAATCAAACTTAGATCTGTAAACATTTACACATGCACTTTCCTCATTAAAACACGCTTTGCCAAGACACTGGCTAGGAGCACTGGGAGAAGTCTGGCACAAAGAAGCAATTTAATTCCTTTATTGGCTTCATTCAGTTTTATCCAGAGACTTGTTACTGGGCAGATTCAGACCCTCACCAATTATTAAATATGCTTAGGTGCTGGATAAATGTATTCTGTGCTTTGCTGTGGTTATCATACTCTTTCAGCATAAGTTACTTCCCCTTGTGGATTCCTGCTCCATTTGCATGCCTGGCCTCATTTTCTAGTTTATAGCAAATAGTTCAATGAGATCACATAGATGTCTCTACTTCTGCCTGGTGTACAACAGGGCTACCTTCTGTCTAAATGTTCATAAGGCTTATGCTTTGATACACATGAACAGTGGAAACATTTGATCTTCATCAAAAGAGGGTTCTTTTGGCTTATTGGCTAGTTATGGTTTGCAAACAACCCAGGAAAAAAATATCTGGTTGAAATAGTTTCCTTAAACCTCTTGTCTAAAGAATGTGTTACCCTGATCAGCCCCTTTCAGCAACAGTTTTAAAGTACATTTAAAGTTCCTTTCAGTAGGATACTCCCAAATACAACAAGCTTGGATGTTAAGGGTCAGTTCAAATTTGCTTTGTTGTTATTTTCCACATCCACAGCAGTTATAATAATGAAAAGTTTAAAAACTCTAAACTATAATCAATTTTATTTGATTACTAATAAAACAACATCAATAAGGTACAAATGAAGACACCATGTTTTTTGTTGTTTTGCTATTTGTTGTCAACAACCAAATGAAATAATTACAAATGACAGAAAACTTTGCCTTCTGTTTAAAATAACAGATCAATGGACAATTATAAAAGCGAAGTTTCTCATGAAATCCACAGGAGGCTACAAAAATAAATCAAAGAAAGATAGACTTTTGGTTAACATGCCAAATGGGAAGTGAGATCAATTTCTGGCTCTACAAAACCTCTAGTACATTCCACAATTTCATTCAGCTGCAGAAGTATTGATTTAGACCAGCTTACACATTACACTAAACACACATCTTTTGTCCTGAAAAGCAACTACCCATTTAACTCCATACAACAGTATTGTTGGAAAGGGGAGGCAGAAAAGGCCTTTGGGGAAAAGTGTTATTCTGGCACCAGTTCCAATCAGACTGTAAGTTTCTAAGCTTTTTTTTTTTTTAAAGGCACTTGGAGGGTAGTTTTCTCTGCCAAACCAATGTTTGCTACTCATGCTTAAATATGAACTGGGCTCCTTTGGGAACAGAAAATTCTACATCACATCCAATTCTGTTTTGCCTATATCTCAGGCCTTCCTCAATTCTTTTTCAGGTGCATGTTATTCCATGAGTTCAAAAATGCAGGAAAACCATATTTATTTTCATACACAGTTTCCCTAAATATATATTGTATGTTATTCTTAAGTTGAAACTGCATGACACAATCTAAAGAAGTTCAGGAGCTGAAAAGTAACTATTGTACATCCAATCTATAAAGTAGTCCGGGAAATAGAGCTTGGGTCAATTTTCTTGGTAAGAGATAATTATGCTGCACCCACACTTTCCTCTCTAGTGTAATCAAACATGTATTTCCTAAATGTTTGTGTCTGTACTGAACACAAAATATTTCACCTGCTACATAAAATGTAATATTTATGATAATGTGAAATACTGAAATTTTATATCAGATCTGTTTTTTTAAATAATAGAACTAAAAATAATTGAAGATACAACACATATTGCACACACTGGTTACCTTGGGGAAAAACCAATCTCTGTTTTGATTCCCTCGTTGTGCTCAGATTCACTCTGTGCTCTATTCTTTTTTTCTTTAATATTACTTTAACTAGGTGTATTTCTAAAATTAATTTCACAACTGAGTATGCAGTTTGTTGCAACATTTATTTATATTGTGGGGACAAAATGAGTGTCATATAGACTGCCCTGAGCTCTCAAAAGAAAAGACAGAATATAAATACAATGAATAATAAATAAATTTGTATCTTTTTCCTTCTCTATAAATTATTCATAGGGAGATTCACCTGGTCTTCTAATATGTGCAATCAAGTGCAATTCTAAATAGAGACATTAGAAACTATGAAATATAACATTCTCTGTCAACAGAAGTTGAAAGTAAAATGAATATATATCAATCTGTCTCTTTCTTTGTATACAAAACAACATGCTAAAGTCTCAAACTATTTATGGCTTTCTGATTTAAAATTCTGAACTGCATCCTGATAGGGTAAGGAAGAAAGCATAATATGTTTAGAGAAAGCATGTTCCAACAAACAATCTGCCAAGACATTATGAATCAGTTGTAATTTCCCAAACCTTTCAGTGGCAGCACCACATGAAAGGCAGTACAGTAATCTAATCTGGAACTTACCACAGATCAGATCACGCTGCTTGATTTTTCTGTTCCTAGGATGTATTTGGCACGTCAACTACAATTAGGCATTTCCATCATTAGGGAGCTTAAATAAGAAAAAATAAACCTATCATTTATTCTATGCTTCCAATAGCTCCAGAAGAAGCAGAAATCCAATTATTCTGCAATATTCAATTGAAGTTAAAAAGAAGAATAATCGCCTTAAACGACAATATAAAACATTCCTATCATTTATTCAAGCAATTATTTATTCAAGAATCCCTGTCATTTGTTCAAGGCTAATTCTTCAAGCAATGAGTGGAAAACCATCAGGAGGTATACCAAATAGTCAATTTTCAAATGAGGCCAAAATTTGTACAGGAAAATAATTGATCCTCAGCACAAGCCCACATATGAAAGCTACAAAAAATAATTCCATTCTTCTGCTTCATCTTCCAGAGATACCATAGGAACCAGAGTTCTTCAAAATTATTTTTATTTTTATTTATTTATCAAACTTAGAGACTGCCCATCTCACAGGGTGATTCTGGGCAGTGCATAATTAAAAACAGAAAAGTACAAACCATATAAAATATTATCTCTCAGTAAAAAGAGGCAGTTAAAGCAGAGATAGAATAATTAAAATTAAAAAGAGGGGATGGCCTTCAAGGTGCTAACCAACCCCAAGATTCTGTGCTTCTCTGCAACCTCTCTCTGAGTTGGCAGAGGCAAATCTTCAAACTCTTCTGAAAGACCAGGAGAGTGAGGGCTGTCCACTTCTGGGGGGAGGATATTCCAAAGACCAGGGGTGATGACAGAGAAGTCTCGCTTCCTGGACCCCACCAATCAAATTTCTTTAATTGATGGGGTCCATAACGTAAGTTCTCTGCCTGACCAAATGGGATAATTTAATGGGAGAAGATGGTTCTGCCGGTAACCTGCCCCCATGCCATTTAGGTCTTTAAAGTGATAACCAACACTTTGAATTGCAACTGGAAGCAAACTGGTGCCCAATGAAGGTAGCACAGCAGAGGTGTTATAAGTGCCATCTTTGGGGCACACAAAATTGCTCAAACAGCAGCATTCTGTAGCAGCTGAAGCTTCTGAATACTCTTCAAGGGTTGCCCCATGTAGAGCACATTGCAATAGTGCAAGCAGATGACGACCATGGCATAAATGACAGAAAGATGGGCCTCCCTGTGACAGAAGGGGCATAAACTGGTGAACAGCATAAAATTTAGCAATGGCTCTCCTATCCATGAGAGCAGGCACCATGAGTCCAGGAGTACCCCAGATTACACACCTGGGGTAGTGAAACCTCATCAACACCAGAGATGAGAAACTTCCAGATACAGAGGAGCCCACCACTCACAATCACTCTGTCTTACCAGGGTTCAGCTGGTAAGTCTGTATGTTGTTCCCCATACAGACACACACACACACAGCCTCCAGGCACTGCAAAAGAATATCCATAGCATCACTGGGTATCCTCAGCATACTGATGGTGCCTCATCTCATGGTGACAGATGACCTCACTCAGTGGTTTCATGCAGATGTTAAAAAGGAGTGCAAACAACACTGAGCCCCGCAGCACTCCACAACAAAAGAGTCATGAGTTGGTCTCTTGGTTCCTATCAACTACTGATGAGGACCAGCCTCAGAGTAAAGAAATGAACCAGTAAAAAAAACTGCCCCCCTTCACTGGAGCAGCTTCTTTCATACCTATATGTGACATCATAATGCCCATACAAAAGGGATGGAGCCAATGGTGGGATTCAAATATGTGAACAACCGGTTTTCTGTGTGGATGCCGCTTCTGGAAGTCCATTCTGGGCCTGGGCAACAAAAAAATTAGCTACCGGTTCTGCCAAAGTGGTGCGAACTGGATGAATCCCACCACTGGGTGGAGCTTGCATTATATCAGTGCAAGGCTACTTTCATCACCTGATGCATCTGCATCTTTCCCTTGGTTGGAAGAAGATTAAAACTGTCTAGTTTCAGGCTGAGCAATTCTTAAGAAATACTGATAGAGGTTCATGTTGGTGGAGGTGGAATGAACATAAAGGAAACACATTCACATTCATTTCCTGTTTTCAATCACTCCACTCTTCGTGCTCATAAGAACCTGAAAAATCTCCAGCCCTGGTGTAATAGAGGCAGGGAGTTGAGGTCGGGGTAGAAGCAGTTACATGATGCAGTTCTATATGGCCTGACTTGGCTTGGAACTGGAAAGACCAGTTTCAAACCTCATTCTGCTACGAAGATCAGTTTGGGCCATGAAGATAACTTTGGGCCAATTCAATCAGAATAGAGCTGGAAAGGACCTTGGAGGTCTTCAAGTCCAGCCCTCTACCATTTCAGACAGGTGGCTGTCCAGTCTCTTCTTAAAAGCCTCCAGTGTTGGAGCGCTCACAATTTCTGAAGGTAAGCTGTTCCACTGGTTAATTGTCCTCACTGTTAGGAAGTTCCTCCTTAATTCCAGGTTGCTTATCTCCTTGATTAGTTTCCACCCATTGTTTCTTGTCCTTCCCTCTGGTGCTTTGGTGAATAACCCCCCTCTTCTTTGTGGCAGCCCCTCAGATACTGGAACATTGCTATCATGTCACCCCTATTTCTTCTTTTCCATAGACTAGCCAAACCCAAGTCCCATAGCCGTTCTTCGTATGTTTTAGTCTTCAGGCCTTTGATCATCTTAGTTGCTCTTCTCTGAACTTTTTCCAAAGTCTCAACATCTTTTTTGTAGTATGGTGACCAAAATGCCTCTTTTTATACAACTAAGGATTCTATTAGATTTTTTGGCAGCTGCTGCACACTGCTGGCTCATAGTCAAATGATTGTCCACTAGGACTCCAAGGTCCCTCTCACAGTTACTGTTTTTGAGCCAGGTTTCTCCTAATCTATACTTGTATTTTTGGTTTTTGCTGCCTAACTGTAAAACCTTGTTTTTCTCCACATTACATTTCATGTTGTTGGATAGGGCCCATTGTTATTACTGTTATGCTTCATCTATCTTCCACAACTTTTCTTGAGTAAAACAAAGGATGAGGAACTACAGTATATGAGCTGATCTCTCTTTATAGAAAGGTGACTTATATGAATCATCATAACCAAATAAACAAAAGCAAATCTAGATTCAGGAAATTGGTGGATATAGAGTTTCTTTTTTTTTTTGGCGGGAAAACAGAGATAAAATGATGTGCTGAGGGAGGGACTGGTCTTATCTATCCCTTTCCCAATTAAATTGAGTGTCAGATTAGCATCTCATTAAATGATTAAAATTGATAATAATATGAGCAAGCATTCTTTATGTGAATTTCCTTTGTTCCTGTGAATCTGACACAATATTTTTCTAAAAGCTGGAATGTAAAAGAAATTTGCTATGGATTTGAGTTGGTGCAAATGGAAAAATAATTGAGATCTGAGCTGCAGAAAATCTGGATGACCATTTGATAGAAAATACTAACTCTTTGTTGTCAATTAATAGTCATCTGAAGTTTTGCAGATCTGGCAATCCAAGATAAAGCATAAACATGGGAAACTGCAATTATTACACTAATGGCATTGTTATGGGTGGATAGTTGCCCTTTCCTTAGAACAGCTTTACCTCCCACAATGCTAGCACTATAATATTTTCTTTTCTTCCTTTGGCTTACAATCTATGAATATTTAATACAAAATATGGAACAATTCATTTATCTGGATGCAAAGTCACAACTTCCACTGGATTTTATGAGAATGACATACACATAATTCAGATCCTCATAAGTCTGAGAAGACTTGAGGCTATCTTTTGCTAATTGTTCGTTATGGGCAGGGAATTCCTCCATCCTTCTATCTCATGAACTTGAATGCTTTATAAGGTCACTACACTGAGTTTAACATCACAAATATAGTAATAGGGAATAAGCTCATTTCTGATCTTTCTTCTTCTTCCTCTTTCTTTCTTTCTTTCTTTCTTTCTTTGTTTTTTCTTTCTTTCTTTCTTCTTCCTTTTCTTTTTTCTTTTTTCTTTTCTTTTCTTTCTTCATTAAAATTTAGCTTCTATTTTTTTTAAAAATTAACATACTTGAATCCAGCACACATAATTGTTTCTACCTTTTAATTTCTGAAACAATATGTGTGCAATATTAATTGGCAGAATCTTGACTTACAAATCTTGTTCTTTTGAAATTATAGTGGAAGCCACAGAGTTAGGTTGTTGAAGATAACTAGAAACTGACTTGAATAATGATGCCATATATATCAAAGCATACATCATGTTCTATGTCCTTACACTTCTTGAGAGCAAGTTGTCTTTCACCATGGTTCACTTATTTAATCTTTTATTTCTAAGGTCATTAATAAAATTTATTGGTGCCTTGACAACACTAAGACAATTTAGTAGAGTAAAAATCTAACTGATAAGTTTTGATGTTACCATTTCAAATTAATTACATTATTAACTGAAACTTTTTACTGCAGGGAATTCTCCAATAATCTGAAGTGTGAATCCAGAAACATTTATGTTTGGAATGGTATCATTGCACAGCAGCAAGGTATAGATGACAGAAAGATGGACAAAAAAGCAGCTAAATACCTCTCTCTACATTGACCAAAAGTACAATGTAGTCCCAAAACATGGAATAGGAAAATGAGCACTTTTTCATTCAAATCCTTAGATAAAATCAATTGTCATAGTAATAACACCTAGATTAGTTTGTTTGTCTGTGTGTTTTTCAAAACAAACAGCTAACTTTATGGCTGTGTTCAACAGACCTTCCTTTAACATCTTGTGAAATTCTTGAAAGGGCATCCCCACTTAATTCTAGCAGAGCCACCATCTCAAAAGAATATGCCCGATACCTATTCTTTCACTGAGCAATTACAAATCAGCATGTTGAAGTAAAGGTAGCAATATGCTTGACACACCCTCTAGAATGAATTTTAAACCCCTGCCTCCACTTTTGCTTTAGAGAATTGGGATTGAGAACATGACTTCATTGTGGTCCCCCTCCTATCTCTAGGATGGTAGTTTTGCCCCACTATCCAGTGCAGTATAGTAGTTTTATAGTAGATAATAGTTTTGCCCTACTAGGGGGAGGGTGACCAATCTTTAGGATTTTTAGGATCTAATCCCAAGCATAAGCCCCAAATTACCAATCAAATAAGAAGGTAGGGAGTGATGGGAAGGAAGAAAAACTCAGATATAAAGCAGGAGATGTAAAGCATACCCAGGGTCAGACATAAAGGACTCAGATGCCTATATACTCAAAGTTTGGGGAACTAACAGGGTGAGCCTAAAGTACTAGTATATGAGGGCAGGTATGACATAGTTGCCGTTACTGTAATTTAATGGGATGAAACTTACATCTGGAATGTACTGCTGAAAAGATATAAATTGTTCAAAAGAAACAGACCTAACAAAAGAGGAGGTGGAGTTACATTACATATAAAAAAAAATCACAACACTTTTATAGAAATGCATAAAGCCAAGGATGAAAGCCTCCTAGAATGCTTATGGATTAAAATAAAAGGAAAAAAGAATGACATTTCCATAGATCAGTGATGGCGAACCTTTTAGAGACCGAGTGCCCCAAAACTGGCCCTTCCCCCACTCTATCCCCCTGCCCACCCCCGCTGTGCCCCCATCCCCTGTCCCGCCTGTCCCGCCTGTCCCGCCTGCCCACAGGACCACTTACCACCTCCAGGGCCCGCCGCAGATTGCCCAGGCAGCCCAGCAGTGCTATGGCAGCCACACCCTCTGCCCGTGCCCTGCAGCATCAACTGCATGATGGGGTGTGAGTGCAGAGTCTTGTCTACGCTGCCTGGCTGCCATGTCTTGGCTGCGCTGCTCTGTGTGGGCCACACTCGAGGGTGACTCTCCTTCAGGGGGACTGCTGGAGAGGAGTGGGTCACGGGGGGAGGCAGGGCTGGGGCAACGGCACGTGTGCCCAAAGAGAGGGCTCCGAGTGCCGCCTCTGGCACCCGTGTCATAGGTTCACCACCACTGCCATAGATGTATACTACAAACCACCCAACCAAGCAGAAGAAATAGATTAACATTTTGCTAATCAGTTAACTAATGTATGTAAGAAACTTACTACAGTAGTAATAGTGGGAAATCAAACAGGTTCCTTACAAGCCTAGCTGACAACTTTGACATTCAAGTGGTAGAGGAGGGAACTAGAAGGTCAGTCATATTGGACTTAATTCTTACTAATGATAGAAGGGGTTGTAGTTGAAGGAACCTTGGGGGAGAGTGACCATGTCATAGTGGAATTCAATATAATGGAGACACAAGCAATAGAACAAAATCAAACTAGTGTCTTTGACTTTAAAAGAACTGATTTCAACAAACTTAGATTTTGTAGACCACAACCTATTTCTTAGTAAGCTAGAAAAATATGGATAGACAGCATCACCACCAGATGGATTTGTAACTGGCTGACAAACCACACTCAGCAGTGGGGTACCACAAGGTTTCGTTTTACTCCTCAATATCTTCATAAACAATTTAGATGAGGGTATAGCAGGGGAACTCATCAAAAGGTGACACCAAGCTGGCAGAAATAACCAAAACCCCAGAAGATAGGCTCAAGATCCAGATGGATCTTGATAGACTTGAACACTGGGCCCTATCTAACAAAACTGAAATTCAATGGAGAGAAAAGCAAGGTTTTACACTTAGGTAAGAAAAACCAAATGTACAGGTGTGGAATAGGTGGAACGTAGCTCAATAGCAGCAACTGAGAGAGGGATCTAATAATTCTAGTAGAAAACCACTTAAATGAAGGAATTGGGTATGTCTAGTCTAGTGAAAAGAAGGACTAGGGGTGACATGATAGCAATAGCAATAGCACTTAGACTAATAAACCACTTCATATTGCTTTACAGACATCTCTAAGTAGTTTACAGAGTCAGCATATGGCCCCAAACAATCTGGGTCCTCATTTTATCAACCTCTGAAGGATGGAAGGCTGAGTCAACCTTACTCATGATAACAGTGTTCCAGTATTTGATGTGCTGCCACAAAAGAGGGGGTCAAACTATTTTCCAAAGCAGTAGAAGGTAGGAAAAGAAGCAATGGATGGAAACTAATGAAGCAGAGTACCAACGTAGAACAACAGTGCAAACAATAAACCAGTGGAAGGCTTGCCTTCAGAAATCATGGGTGCTCCATCTCCGGAGGTTTTTAAGAAGAGATTGGACAGCCACTTGTCCAGAATGATATAGGGTCTCCTGTTTGAGTGGGGGTGTTGGAATAGAAGACTCCAGTGTCCCTTCCAACTCTGTTATTCTGTTCTGTTTTGTTTTGTTCTGTTAGGTAACATTAGCATCAATTGAGACCTACCCCCTTGTGCTACAAGAAGCGCAGCTCTATTCTGTCTTCAGTGGGGAGGGAGGGAGGGAGGGAGAGGAAAAAAATAATATATTAGGGAGTCTGTTTTTTTCAGATTTGGGCCAAATTTCATACTGGATGAGGTGTAACATGCCACGTCAGCTATTGTGTTACATTTCTCCCAGGTTTCACAGGTTCTGTAAGATAATTTTATAATTCTTAAATCCCTTTTGAGTAATTTTATGGTTTTATTTACTAATATACATGCTCTCTGTGTGTGTGTGTGTGTGTGTGTGTGTGTGTGTGTGTGTTTGTATGAGGGAAATTCAGAAATATACCTCCATTTGAGCAGGTGCGTGAAAAAACTTGATGAATCACAGCTGCCTAAAGTTTTTTCACACACAGGAATCGTATTACTGCACGCACTTCACATTTGGCGGGATTTTCTATGGCAGGGTTCATTTTCAATTGATCTAGCGGACAAGTCAACTGCAACACAACCTTCTCCTTCCACTCCTCACTGCTCATGGCGCCATAGGATGGGCGTTGCTATCCCCGCACATGCTCAAACAGAGATTTATTTCTGAATTGCCCTTGTATTATATTTGTATTTTATACTGCTTTTCCAAGTTTATATCATCCAAATTGCTAATTTTAATTTCTTGTTGTTTATATGTGTAGCCTGAGCAAGACCTTCAGCATGTTTTGATTTATCGTTGTCTTTTAGCCAACAATTATTGTCTATATGTACTCTTAAAAATCTTGTCATTGTCAATTTAGTTTTGGATATCTGAGTACCAATTCTCTTGTGCTGGTTAATGACTACAATAAAGTTAAGTATGAATGGGACTTTGCCTGCATTAAAGTTTTATTCTTTTGAAGAAAACATTTAGTCTGTGGTGTTTGAACGTATGCTACTCTTAACTCCTCGAGTCAATGTAGTGGCAAGAAGTGGGGTTTTTTTCCCCTTGGCAGTGAACAATTTGCCAATTACATACCTTCCTAGTAAGGTTTGATCCAGCTATTGATCTGGTTACCTTCTGATTTTACTATTGCAATATAGTCTACACAGAGATGATGCTGAAAAAAATCAGAAAAATTATAACATATTCAGAAGACAGAAGCTAGGCTTCTGTCAGACACTGACCACCAGGAGCATGTGATACCCACAGACTTAGGATGAAATTCAAATTACTTATTTATCATATAAATCCATGATTATCTTGGCCCTTGCCTGCCTGAAGAAGAGATGTTCCCCATATGTGACAAACCAGAGGCTATGAACATCCTTAAAAGGTATATTGCAAGGATAAATGTAGGAGGGGGGCTCAGAATTAATTAGGAAAAGGGCCTCTGTGGCAGCACCAACTTTATGGAAATCTCTCCCAGCAGAACTTTAGATTGGTTTGTTTTAAGAGGCTCCAAATTTGCTTTTATTTTCAAAACTTCTATGCTAAAAATCTGTTTTTATTGCTCTTATTTTGATACTTTCATGTATCATGGTTGTTGCTGTTATTTTTATAGATGTTATACTGCATTCTGATGGTGCTCTGTTATTTTGTGCAATTGTTGGCATTTTATTGTTGTTGTTTCTTGATTTGTATTGAAAACCACTGTGGGCTGATTTCCCACAAGTATGCAGGCTTTAAATATGATTGATAGATAAATTCACTACACAAAATGGTGTAAATCCCTTTTTTCAATAATTTGCTTTAAGGAAGAACTTGGGATGAAAGTATAAACCTTATAATATTTATAGTTACCACAGTGATAAACAGTTTGTATTAAGCTACTGAAGTCTTTTATTAAAGACCATATCAACTTAAGATAGTGGCTACCTTTAAAGTTGGAGTGACTTAAGGTTTTTTTGTGTTTTTTTTAACCAAAGGGAGGAAAATAATTTTGGAAATTCCTGATAGCATGCCCAGGAAGGCAATTTTCTCACCATGACCAAAGAAAAAGACACTTTTTCTTCCCAAGAATGTTCATAGGAATTATGCTACCTCAAGACATAGAACTGTTCCCACTAGGATTATTTGTTTGTTTGTATGCTTGTCAAATTTATATAGCTGCCCATCTCACCAAACATTACATCTGGAATAATAGTTATTTGTCATTTATGGCATGTTCAGGTAGTCTAAAATAGATATCGAAGAAACAGTAGACATTATCTAAAGATCATAATTCAATGGGCTCCAGGCAGAACTGGGAAAGACTTGATGTGCTGCCAGTCAGACTGATGTCTAGTGGTCTGATTCACTACAGGGCAGCTTCATTTCTACAACCAAAATAGCTATATTGAAGCTTGTTATGTAAATATTTTAGAATCCACAAAGGACTATTTACATTTTTTAATTACAAGAACTGTTGATCAAACTGGATATGCAGTAAAAGCCAAACAAAAATAAAACTAAGAGCAGAGCAGAAATTTTTTTTAATTATAGTCTCCCTTTTTCCTAGGAGTTCATCTCCGGGTTTCCCCAGTAACAATGACTTTGTAAACTAAGTTAGGCTCGCCCAATGTCATCCAATAAACTCCCATGTCTGAGGACAGACTTGACTTGAAATCTCCCTGGTTCCTGATGTAATCCATACCACACTGGCATTTGTGGTTGGATTGAGAGAAGAAAAACAAATAACTGTAATTATTATATTTAAATTCACATTTAACAAATCTGCAATCTGCAACTGTCTTTATATTACATACTGCAAAGATTTCTGATTACAGGGCAGCATGCTGGGAATGTCTTAGAAAGACATTTATTGAGTTATTTCTCTGCTTTATACTTTGTTCTTCTCTCCAATCTAATAAAGGCATTATCTTATTGTACCTCTGTGGAATTATTCTAATCAAATCAAATGCTACCTCTTGCTGCAATCTTCACCAAAAAGACAAAGCTGCATTGGTCTTACTGAAAGCTAACATAGAGATATTACTTGATGCTCTAAACACTGTATTGTTTAGAAAACATACTATATAAATGTTGGTTTATATTTATATTTAAGAACCTTTATGCATAAAGTTGATATTCAGTAGTGTTTAATGATCTACCAGAAAGAAGTGAAGATACCTACAGTAATAATGCTGAGCCTAAAAGACATATTGAATTGATGGAATCAGATTCCAGATTCATAGGCATGGAAGCTACTTGGAGGTGTGAATTCAGTGGCATCGATTCTTCAGAATCTTATGACTTGCTGATCACAAGAGATCAGAAAGGTGTAACTAGAGAGTTAAGGTTTTATTCTGAATTCCCTTTTCTGCTCACTATTTGTCTAAGAAACTAACTGGGGACACTTCTTTCTGCCTTCCTTCCCAGGCACACACGTACAGAGCACATATTTTTGAACACTTCGCCTGGTAAGAGGTTGTTAACTAGGTGCTGTTTATGATATATGTCCTGCAAATAAACCTTCTTTCTGCTATAGTTGTGACATTTTTTTAAAATGAAGTTATAGTTATAAAACTTGCTTCATTAATCATTTTTCAGGGCAGACTCCCACTCTCAGGAATACTGACACATGGAGTGCTTCTACCTCCAACTGCTAATACCAATGTCAGAAACCAACATGCAGATTCTCCAGCAACTGGATAACTTGTCTATCCAATGAGAAACAATAGCTCTTCTATGAATTTCTACTGTATTTTCCCTTAAAGTTTAAGGATCCTATATTTAAAACACATTAAAGATTCAAGCTGGACATCAAGATCTTGAAGTTATTATTTCTCCTCTCAGTTATCTTATTTCAGTTTCATTCCAATAATAATAAGAAGAAACAACTACTGAAGGGAAAGTTAACTCCTGAAAAGTCTACAAATTAGCATAATATGTCCTCTGCCTCTGCTGTTGTGGATGAGACTTGTGACTAATGCTGAATCAATTAAAATAGATAAATCTATAATAAAAGTATAATTCTAGACCTGAATTGCATTACTGATTCCCTAGGGAGTAGCAGGGAGATACCTGAGGCCCAAATTACCTAATTGTTCCACAATAAATCCTTGTGTTTAATCATAGGCTGTTTCAAAGGAACTCCTGATAGCTTTAATTAATTAGCTTCTTGCCACATTCGTTGATGGAATTGAAAATGGTTCACATTTCTTATCATAGTTGGCAAGCCATCAGTTTTTACACTGCAGGATATCTTTAAACAAGAGTCTTATTCCTCACTTCAGAAGTTTTTGTTTTAGGAAAATGAATCTAGAATTAATTACACCTATAAAGGCAATATATAGGATGAGTTCTGGCATTAATAATGTTGTGGTTCAACAGTAGGAAACACTGTTGGCTTTATTTCAATGGAGCCCAACAAGGCAGGGTGAGGATTTGCATGCAGAACAGTCCACACTCACTTCCTGAATGAAACTGTTGACAAAAAATGCCTTGCTAACGTTGCCTGACACATTTAAGAACTTTTCAAGTCAAAGGAGATACCACTGGTTCAGATCATGGCTTTGTGTCAGTGTGCTCAGAGATTTCTGCTTGAAACTATTTAAAGGAATCACTGTGCATGAATCAATATTTTGAATATTCTTGACATGGTAGCAATACACACCGTCACAGGTAATGGTTGGATAGCAATTATACTCATCCGTATATTGAGTTTAAGTGGTAGAAACAGATCCACATTACATAGTACTGCTATCTTCAAAGGTGTTTTAATCTCATTTTACAAAATGATTTCCCTTGCCTCCTGTGTGCTTTTGCACAAATACAGCCAAAATGATCTCCTATCCTTTCCATGCATTTTACAAAGACGTTTACAGTTGTCAAAAACCTTCACAACAACACATTTGTTTCACTTTCTTATATTTTAAAAAATATTGGACTGCCCTAAATAAAACAAGATACATTTGCATCTCATTGGATAGGGCATCCTCTATAAGATATGGGAAGGGAATCCACAAATTGAAATTACATGTAATTAAAGTAACTGAGTGGAAGTATCTTAGTTCACTTTCAATAATTTGGGCTTTTGAGAAAATGAAGTAGGGAAAGAATGTTGAAATGCTGAAGTACAGTACATAGATGTCAACTTTATTCCAGAGACCAAATTTAAATGTTAATACTTAGAGGTAAATGTTGGCTAAAGTTGCAGAAATATAACTTGTAGAGTAGTAACTTGAAGATGAGGGGGAAATCACACATATTCTTGGGCATGCTCAGGCCACTTTCTAATGAGATGTAAGCTTGCAACAACCATTCCTCCTTGGAGTTATTAGAGTGGCCGAACCTGGGAGATTCCAATGGATTACAAAGGACTCTGATAACATTTGTGACTAACAGAATGAGTACTAGTGTCGAAACAGGACCAACTGAATATTAAAAGCATTGGGTTGAAAGGCCTGTCTATTAAAATCTCCATGTGCCCATAGATGTGGTAGTGCAACACTGTTTTGAGAAACCGGACCATAAGGCACAATTTTACCAAAAAAGACTCAAGAAAGAAAGCAAAGAATTTCTAGGAGAGCAATATGTGCACACAAATACACACTGACATGACAAATCCCCTCCTTTAATCAACTTATTTACCCCGTTGAAAGCTCATGATGACAAAGTGTCTGAAGCGCAGAAGCTTGGGAGCCAACATCCTTCAATGCCTTGTGCGTTGAATTGTGGCTCTCATGGCAGGCTATGCCGATGGAGATGGAAACAAGTGGTGGTATGCTCTAGTAGGGGATAAATAGCATTAACTTTCCATTGCTTTTTTTTTTTGCTTTCGCTACTAATGTGTTTTAGGAACAGCTTCAACCAGGAAATCCCACCACCTTAAAAAAGAGGGGTTTTCATTAGTCCTCTCTCCAAGATTAGCCACTTCATTTCCTAAATATACAAAAATAAAATGATTTTTTTAAACGAAACCTTTGCCACTGCAAGTGCAGGCTATTGTAACATATTGTTAGAAAAAAAGAATGCGTAAATACCAGAAATATTCAAAAACAAATAGCACAACAGCCAGCTCCTGGGGATGTTCAAACATGAAGAGGGATGTGGGTGTGTGATAGAGTTGACAGACTAAATGAATCCTTCCAACTTTATGATACTATGCTTCTGACATTACAGGGACATCATTTTTATATTGGAGGCATCATTTTTACACTAGTATCTGAAAAATATACAAATACCGGTAAGTCATTTTGTTTTAGAACAAAATGCTTTTAGTGCATAAATCTGTGCGGAATTTGTACATTTATTTTTTTTATCATTGGAATAAAGTATTTCTTTTATAGAGGCAGGATTGCTCTTTGTTAATTACAGGATTTTGTATTCTTGACTGTCCCTCTCTCTTTCTCTCTCATATCTGCGTCTGTAACCATTTGTCTCTTCATACTATTATTATGGTCTCTTTGCTAGCACTTTTGTTACTTTGATTCAAATTTGACAGAAAAAGATACAGTAGGCTTTCTTATTCCCAAAGCATACTGGATATGCATTTTCTTAATGATCTGATTGTCACAAATTCCAAATGGAAAGTAAGTTTTCAGACGGTAGGTGAGAAGTCACCAGATTCCTACACATAGAAAGTTCATATACTAGCTATTGTGGGGAAAATGACCACTTAAATAAGGAACCAAAACATTTGGAGATAGATGCAGCAAAGTATCTTCTATTGGCATGCACAGCTAGAGTAATCACTGGGCTTCTAGTGAAAAGAATATCTCAGTGCCTGAAGACAATGGGGACCTGGATGGAGTGCAACATGCTTCAATTCAATTAAAGCAAGACTGAGTAGCTTTAGGGTTTTGGACTTCTCAATTCTAAAGAGCTTCCATCTTTGGTCCAGGATGGGGTGACACTGCCTCAGATTTGGTCTACAATCTGGGAGTCCTCTTAGACTCACTGCTCCTATTGAAGGCTACTGCTTGATTTCCGTTATTATTTACACAACAACATGAAATCACAGCTCCCACTTCTTTAACTAGTGTTGGCATTCAGTTGCATAGAGTACATCTCATGAAAATAGGATGATGTATTGTATCAGCCCAATATACGTGTGGATCCAAGCCTGTGGCCTTTTGTAATTGCTCCTGGGTCCCATTGTCTGCTTGTTGACTGTTACCCAGGAACTGAAACATCTGATATAGTTCTTGCTGATCTGGGTGATGGCAACTCAGTATTGAAATGAAATGTTCTAGTGAACTGCCTACAAAAAAAATCAAAAAGTTGAAAACAAATTCCTACACTAAACAAAAACAAAAAAAAACTAAGAAAGCAAAATACCTAACTAACTTCTCTTTTGGTAAATATATATGTATGATCATAAAAGTCCACTTAAAAATAGAATGGCGAACATACATAGGTAGATATCAACTACTAAGATCACATTATTTTGTGTATATTTTTTCCAAGTAGTGATTCAGTTTTTAAACAATGAATTTAACCTATATTTATGATCTGGTTTTATTTCAGTTAATTCAAAAGGCTGAAAGTTGACCAACATTAAGCCAAAGTTTAAAGTTGAGAATGTACACAATCTTCCATTATCATCTCTTTTGCCACAGTCTGAGACAATATATTGAAATTCTTCATTGTATGAAACTATATTCATTGTATGAATCTATATTCCAGATTTTGAGGAATATAATTTAACAAATATTGACACCTTTAGTACTCAGATAATTTTGAAAAATCTGATGCAGTCATATCTGTGCATCCATATTTCACCAATACGGAATTAGAAGAGAACATGTCCATAACACATGTATCAAGATTTCTTCAAATTTGTTACATAAAACAATTACAGAATAATAGAATAACAGAGTTGGAAGGGATCTTGGAGGTCTTTTAGTCCAACCGCCTATCAAGAAGGAAATCCTATACCATTTCAGACAAATGTTTGTCCAATCGCTTCTTAAAAACTTCCAGTGTTGGAGCACTCACAACTTCTCAAGGCAAGTTGTTCCACTGATTGTTCTAACTGTCAGGAAATTTCTCTTTAGTTCTAGGTTTGTTCTCTTCTTGATTAGTTCCCATCCAAATCTTCTTGTCCTGCCTTTAGGTGCTTCGGAGAATAGGTTGACCCTTTCTTCTTTGTGGCAGCTCCTTTGTATGCTTTAATCATCTTTGTTGCAATTCTCTGCACTCTTTCTAGAGTCTCAACACTTTTACATCATAGTGACCAAAACTGAATGCAATATTCCAAGTATGGCCTTACCAAGGCATTATAAAATGGTATTAACACTTCACGTGATCTTGATTCTATCCCTCTGTTAATGCAGCCATGACTGTGTTGGTTACAATTTATTGTAATTTTTTAAACATTACTTGAGGGGTCCAATACAACCTCAGAGTATATTTTCCTGAACTAGCTTTTAAATGTAAACTATTTTTTTAAATCCTAAGAAAATTATCTACTATTTCTTGGAACCTGGAGCCATAGATTGTATAGAATCAGATACTCCTGTTCCTAATTGCTTGGATATTATCCAAATTTATTTTTAAATCTTTTTTTACTTTCTGTTAATTATAAATTTCTAGCTTAATTTTCATAAAGGCCACGTCTAATATTATAACCTCTGATGTTTACACATTCTATGTATTGGCATTCAACATTTCAAGGTAACTTATATTCCTATTGTAGAGTTTCAAAAGTTCTAAAACTGTCATTACTTGATAGCTGATTGAGGCTAATGATTCCTTTACCAGCCCATGTTTTCTGAAAAATTTATTACCAGCCACTTTCAAATAAGCATTATTCCACAGTGTCAATTTCTCACGAGAAGAAAAATCTTTTTTTCCCTTTTGTGATACATAAGAGATGCAAAATTATTCTGAGTTTGTCAGTACACTTCATGTACCTTCTAGCTCATAAAATACAGTCAGCCGTAGTTGGCTGGCAAGGTCATCTCAAGAATAGAAATTCTAGTTTTATGCACTGAGGGGAGGGTCTCTTAGGCTGACTTTCTGCATTCTGTTCTCTAAAAGAGAGGCTTGACAAACTGAAATACTGTTTTTCACATGGGCCACTTTTAGTCACAAACATCTGGGTTCAATAATTTGTCGGCTTAATTCCTCTTTGGAAAAGTTTCACCCTTGTAGCCAAGATCAGTCAAGTCCAACACTTGATTTCTAGAAGCAAGAAATTAATCATATCCAAAGCACTGAAAGCACCTCTGAGAATTAACCTCTTTCTCAGTAGTAGAAGAAAATTAGTCATCTTGAAAGTGCAAGTCTTCAGGTATTCAAATTCAAATATTTTATTTCATGGACAAATAAATTGTTCTTATATTCCTAAACATAACCATCTTTATTTCTGTAGGTTCTAATTAGAAGACTGGTCTAACTGGAAGATGAAAATAGTAGATCAGGTGGCAAAATTTGGAGAAGAACCCAGCTTCGCTCTATTTACATATTGGTCCCTTTTCATCTAGTTTTCCTGGTTTATTTTAACGTTTTAATTCTTAATGTTTCTAGAGTCTCAACATCTTTTTTACATTGTGGTGACCAAAATTGGATGCAGTATTCCAAGTGTGGCCTTACCAAGGCATTGTAAAGTGGTATTAACAGTTCACATGATCTTGATTTTTTCCCTTTGTTAGTGCAATCTAGCACTGTCTTGGCTTTTTTGATAGCTGCAGCACACTGTTGGCTCATATCTAAGTGATTGTCTACTAGGACTCCAAGATCCCTCTCACAGTTGCTACTATTCAGCAAGGTACCACCAGTATACACCTATGGCAATGTCATTTTCCCCCCTTTTATATTGACCCAAATGCATTCATCATTGTTGTGCTCTATTTCTGTAGAGATGTAGTTATTTCTTATATAGAGAGCAATTCCACCTCCTCTTTTATTTGGTCTGTTTCTTTTAAATAATTTAAATCCCTCTAGCTGTGTGTTCCATTTGTGGGTTTCATCCCACCAAGTTTCCGTAATGGCAACAATATCATATCTGCCCTCATTAACCTGAATTTCTAGTTTACCCTGTTTGCTGTTCATACTCCGTGCATTGGTGTATAGACATTTGAGTCCTTTATGACTGATCCTGTGTTTACTTTCTACATAACCTGTGTGGTGCCTGAGTTCCCCTATTTTCTTACCACCTGTTGATTAGTGCACTTTGTGTGGCACTGGCTATTAAAAGCTTGATTTTGCTTGACAGCAAGGTTGATATTCTTGTCCACACAACCTCTATGTTACATGCACTGATAACTCTATAATTTTTAGATTGCCAGGGACAGAAATGTTCTGTATCAATTAGCTCACTGTCCCTGTTGTTTAAATATTTTTCCAGAAAATCTGTGAATTTATTGCCAAGTAACTCAGTCCCTTTCTTTGATGGATGCAAGCCGTCTCTTTTGTACACTTTTTCATTGGACCAACTGGAGACATCGTGACTAATATAACCAAAGCCTTCCCCTTTACACCACTCCTTTAGCCACATATTGAATTCTGCTATATGCTGGCCTTTTCCATTTTGTTCCTTATACACTGATAAAATCTGTGAAAAAGTAAGCTTATAGCCTATCCTGCTAAATTCCTGCCCCAAGCTCTGGAAATCATTCTGCACAAAGAGTACACCTTTTGGGGACAGATTATTAGTGCCAATAGCATCCACATCACACTCCTTGTTGGCATTCTTGACTATCTTAAAAATACACTTCTTGTCCCTGCTGGCAGTAGCACCTGGAAGACACCTGACCTCTTTCGAAACCTCTGTATCCTTTCCTAAATTTACATCCTTTATAATTGAATCACCAACCAGAAGGTGGCTTCTCTTTTTGGATGCCTTACTCTTCTTGCATGACTGGTCTGTAATACCTGATTCACACTTTCCCCTGTCCAAAACAAGTTCTTCATCTCGAACCACGATCCCCTGCTTATTTGAGTTATCATCATCCCAACTACCTTGACCTGTCTCCTTAGCATCCCTAATAAGGTCAGCAAGGACACTGTATCTGTTATGCAGGGACACAGTGAAAGCTTTGCTCATCTTCCTTTCTTATCCAAGGGAGCCAGCATTGTCCATAGACATCTCTGTAGTCATATGGTCCTCCATGGTCATATGGTCAGCGTGATTATATGCCAAGGCACATGGAATGCTGTTACCTTCCCACCAAAGTGGTACCTATTTATCTACTTGCATTTGCATGCTTTCAATCTACTAGGTTGGCAGGAGCTGGGGCAAATAACAGGAACTCACCTTGTCATGCAGCACTCAGGTCTTGAACACGGGATGCCAGCTTTCCAGCTGACAAGATTAGTGTCTAACTGTTAAGCCATCGCACCCCAGTCTCATTCTATAAATTATGTTTTACTATAAAATTTAGTTAGTTTTCCAAAAGTGGATGCTAAAAATGACATTTTTAAAAAAGAAAAACCCAAGATTGGCCCTTCAGTAAATAAGCATGTATTCTATATGAAATGAAAAGCTTTCTTACCGTGTTGCTGGTCTTCAAGAGCACCATAGGAGTTGCTCTGGTTTGTAATTCAAATCATACATAATTTGGGACACATATTTTGTGTATTAAAAATACAAAGTAAATTCTTTGTGAAATGCAGTTAATTGGCAAATGCCACTTTTCAAAGTGTGATTTTCTCAGCCATTTACATTTTATTTGGAAATTAAAATTAGAATATGAAGAACATTTGCTGCAATTCATTTCTAGGATCAAAGTAAGTTCTGAGCTCCAGCAAACTGAAAATGACAACATAAAAAGAAAATTCTATAATTTGGCCTAATAAACAAAGTTCTCACTCAGTTTTTATGCTCCTCCTCCATTTCACAATTATTTCCTCTAAGTTCCACAGCAACTGGTTAGGTTAAACCATTGTCTCATTATCTTTATGAACCAGCAACATTCTTCTTTATCCACATCTCTGCTTTGTTCTTTTCCCTCTGTTTCCTTTTAGGAAAATCCTAAATATTATTATTGGCAGCATTGTCATTTCTTTGCTTTAGAGCCAGTCATGAGCAATCAGGACTAATAAAACATTGCTGGATGCCTCGTCCTCCTTCCCCTGACAGCATATTTGAAGGGCCACGGATTCTTCAGTTTCTACAAACTGAGTTTTAGTTAGTCTTCAGTGTACTTATAGTCTTTCAGCATTTTAAACACTGCAGTTAATTATTTTGAATCATTTTTATCAGAAAAACAATAATTCTCTTTCTTTTGAATAGTGAAGAAGATACAGTATTGTTGAAAGCAAATGAATATGGTTGCAACAACTTCACCAATATGTAAGTGGAAGAGAAAGAGGCTTGTATTGTATGAAAAAGGACTTTTTTGTTTTTAACTCTGATTTCTTGGGAAGGATGCAATGACAGTCTCACTGATTTAATCAAGAGTGAGCCCAAGCAACAAGCTGGAGGTGCTGCTATAGGACCAGTCTCTCAGCTACATGTCAGCCCCCCACTCCTCCTGCAAACTCCCAAGCTCCTGCAATTTATTTATTGTCCAAATTATATAGCCACCCCTCTCATATATATCTCTGATATATGATTTTGATTGGCTTACAAACAGACAAATATAAAAAGCACACACACCCAATATAATAATTTATTTTAAAAAATTGAAAAGTATGTTAAAATACTTTATAAAATACATAAAACTCACAGCCAAAATAATCACATCCATCAAAACACTCAGTGCAGCCACTTTGTTGGCTCTACCACACTCCTGGGTCCTCACACCTTTGGCAAAACAATGTTTTCAGCACTTTGCAAAAGGACCAATCTGATTTCTGGGGGGTGGGGGTGAGGTTCCTCATGGCAGAAATGGATCTCTTCCTCTGTCCTACCAGACAACATTCACTGGTTGATGGGACCTGCAGTAAGTCCCTTCTGCTGGATCTGATAGACAAGTAGATGTAACTGGGGAGAGGCAACCATTTTATATGTCATTACCAACATGGTGAATTAAATATAGAAACAAACTTGGCAACAAATGCAGCTTGCAAACCAGAGATATAATATGCATTAATTGTGGGGCACACGTACTTGCCTAGGTGGCTGCATTTTGCACCAGTTGAAGCTTCCAAATGCACTACAAGGGCAGCCCCATATACAACACATTGCAATAATCCATAAAGAGGTGACTAAAGCATAGATGAGCATAAGGAGACTCTCTCAGCCCAGGAACAGGCACAACTGGTGCACAATATATAGTTCTGCAAAGGTCCTCCTGGCCATGAGGAGAAGGAACCGTGAGTCCAGAAGAAACCCAAAATTGTCCACAGGTTCTATGTGAGGTAGTGCAATCCCATCCAGAACAAGAGACAGAAAGTCCCCAGAACCAGCCAACACCTAAAGCTATTCAGGCTCGCTAGGGCTGAGTTGAAGCCAGTTGTTCCTTATCCAAATCCCACAGCCTCCAAATACTGAGACAGGACCTCCATGGCATCACTAACTTGGGTAGGGTGGAGATATATGATTATATTGAATATTATCATTATATATGATGCCGCCCTGTTTAGGGTGTCCCGCTCCCTCCTTCATCAGAGGGTGCGGGATGTCCCTTTGCAGGGTCAGGCAGAGGAATTTGGGTGTTATCTGCATGACAAAATCGATCGGATCCGGGCCGGGTTAGCCTCCGATTGGCGGGCCAATGGAGGCAGGTCCATTTTATGGGAAGAGTTTGATCCTGTGACCCCCGAGGACATGGACAGAATGCTGGGACGGCTGAACACCACCACATGTTTACTGGATCCGTGTCCCTCCTGGCTGGTACTGGCCTCCCGGGAGGTTACACGAGGCTGGCTCCAGGGAATCGTCAACGCTTCTTTGAGTGAGGGGTTCTTGCCGGCTGCCTTGAAA
>NW_015386329.1:1267651-1275151 GCF_001527695.2 Protobothrops mucrosquamatus | reverse complement strand
CCTCCTACCAAACACCTCCCTTCGGCCAGTCCACTCCCACAGAGAGGGCCTCCTTAGAGTGCCGTCGGCCAGACAATGCCGGCTGGCGACCCCCAGGGGGAGAGCCTTCTCTGTGGCAGCTCCTGCCCTCTGGAATGACCTACCCCCCGACCTACGTACAGTTGCGGACCTGCGCCTTTTTCGCCGAGCCCTGAAGGCCATCTATTCCGTGCGGCCGGCCTGGCGTAGCTTGATTATGTTTCAGTGGGGGGTTTTGTATGGGTGTGTTTTTAGAACAGGCCCGTCATTTAATTCGATTTTAAAACAAACTATTTATTACCGTGGTTTTTAGTATCGCCTGTTCAGCGCCCTGAGTCCCGCAAGGGGGAGAGAGAGAGAGAGAGAGAGAGAGAGAGAGAGAGAGAGAGAGAGAGAGAGAGAGAGAGAGAGAGAGAGAGAGAGAGAGAGAGAGAGAGAAAGAAGTGCATAACACTTCATAAAGGACCAAGAACTTTTGTAAATTCTTCATTTTTTAAAGTTTCTGAAGTTTTTTAAAAAAACAAATTATTTTTTCATTTTTTTTAAATTCAATTTTTATTTGTTTAATTTTTTTACTTTAAATTTTTTAAATTCCATTTTTTAAATCTTTTTCCACTTTAAATTTCTTTTTATATAAAAATCTTTTTTATTTTTTTAAATTTTTTTAAATTTTTCAATTTCTTTTTTCAACTAAACAATTAAAAAAGCAGTTTACTTATTTTAATTCTTTAGAAATTTTTAAATTCTTAATGATCTAATAGGAAAAATATAAAAAATTAAGAAAAAGAGACAGACACTTAAAACAGGGGAAATAGTGATGAATTTTTCAAGACAGAACAAAGGGTCAAGAATGTTTGTAAACTTTTGTAAACTGACACTTCACAACAGAAAATATTAATTTTTAGAAATTTTTAATTATTTAATAACCAAAAATATCACAGAAATAGAGTCTGACATTATAGTGACTTGCAAATATGTTATATGTTTGAGCTTATGCCCACAGAAGATCCAAACTATATATGAATCAAATGTAAATGATTTGTATTACTAGAAAAAAAAGTAAAGGGTCTAGAAGCAACTCTAGCCACTCTGAAACTCAATAAACAAAGTGAGAATCCCCAAACCAAACAAGAAGACTACACCAAAATTAAACACAATAGGGAGCAAACAGCCTCTAAAAAAAAAAGACCCCATATATGAACAAAAAGAAAACTGATATACCCAAATTGAACACAATAGGGAACAAACAGCTTCCATAAAAAGTGACCCTACATATCAGGGGTGTAAAACTGGCAGCCTGTGGGCTGCATATGTCACGCACAGGCCACGGCCAGCCTAGCTCCACAAAGGCAAAAAATGTCATGATATGTCATGATACATCATGTGACACGATCAAGTTTGACACCCATGCTACTGTATATATGAACTTAAAGAGGAAGACTGATGGAAACATGTCACTTTTAGAAGAAACAACAACCAAAAGCAAAGCCCCTACTATCTACCCTAGCTCTCTCCAGTGAAGCCCCCCTGGATCTGAACAGTTGCTTTCATAGCCTCCCCCTAGAAGAAAATATGCAGACAACTGTAAAAAAGCATTCATCAATAGTTTCTAAAATAGAGACACAACCAGCATTCCTGTGACAGGAAGAATAGTATTCCAGACTTCCCTGGTGGGGGGGGGGGGAAGGTGAATATTATGATAGGAGATTCAATTTTTGGGGGAACAGAAACTATAGTCAGCAGACCAGTCAATCTAGGGAGCAAAAATCAAAGGTGTAACTGAGAACTTTACTACAATAATCTACCCCTTTCTTCTCCTGCACACATGGACCAATGACAAAACAATGAAACTAAAAATAGTAACAACAAATAAATACAGCTAGGGAAGAAAGTTAAAGAATTAGGAGCACAAGTGGTGTTTTCATCTATACTTCCAATAAAAGGCCAATATCCAATGTGGCAGCAAAGGATTTTAGAAACAAAGCAGTGCCTTAAAAACTGGTGTTGTCAAGAGAACTTCAGTTTCCTAGACCATGGTCTGCATTACCTACATGAAGGGCTACTGGCAAGGGATGGAGTGAACCTCACAAGAATTGGAAAGAATATATTTGGAAAATGACTGGCTCATCTTATCAGAAGGGCTTTAAACTTAAATTGAGGGTGAAGAAGGGCCAGTCTTTAACACCTTTAGAACCTTACTCCAAGCAAAAACCACTAGATAGCCAATCACATAAGGAGATAGGGAGTAAAGAGAAAGAAGGAAAAAAAGAAAAACACAATGAAGTAGAGAATAATGGAAAGGATGGCAAACCCAGTTACATAGTAAGAAATATATACCCAAGACCCATCAAGGACTCAAATGCCTAGACACAAATGCTCAAAATTTAGGGAACAAACAGGGTGAATTTAAAATACTAGTAAATGAAGGTAGATATGATATAGTTGCCATTACTGAAACCTAGTGGGATGAAACTCATGACTGGAATGTCCTGATGGAGGGATACAAATTATTCAAAAGAAACAGATCTAACAAAAGAGGAGGTGGAGTTTCATTATATATAAAAGATAACTACCTCTCTACAGAAATCCACAAAACCAAGGATGAAAACTTCCTAGAATCCATATGGGTCAATATAAAAGGAAAAAAGAATGACATTGCTATAGGCATATACTACAGGCCATCCAACCAACCAGAAGAAATAAATAAACTTTTTGCTAAACAATTAACAAATGTATGTAAGAAACATACCACAGTAGTAATGGGAGACTTTAACTACCCTGATATCAACTGGGAAAAAACTGCAGCAAGTGGGAGATCAAACAAATTCCTGACCATCTAGCTGACAACTTTGTCATCCAAAAGGTAGAGGAGGGAACTAATGGAAAAGCTATACTGGACCTAATTCTTATGAATAGAGAAGAAGTGATAGAGACAGTTGAAGTTGCCAGAATCTTGGGAGAGAGTGACTATGTCATATTGGAATTCAATATAATGCAAACATAAGCAATAAAACATAATCCAACCAGTGTCTTAAACTTTAAAAGAGCTGATTTTAACAAATTCACAGAGAGCCTGAGAAAAATTCCATGCATGAAAATCCTAAAAGGGAAAAAAAACTGAAGAAATGTGGGAAACTCTGAAAAATATGACACTAAGCTAGCAGGAATAGCCAACACCCCAGAAGATATGCTCAGGATTCAAAAACATCTTGACAGACTCCAACTATGGGCCCTATCCAACAACATGAAATTTAATGTGGAGAAAAACAAGATTTTACACTTAAGCAGGAAAATCCAAAGATACAAGTATAAATTAGGTGAAACCTGGCTCAAAAACAGTAACTGTGAGAGGGACTTTGGAGTCCTAGTGGATGATCACTTAAATATGAGCCAGTAGTGTGCGTGGCAGCAGCCAAAAAAAGATAATATAATCCTTGGTTGAATAAACAGAGGCATAGAATCAAAATCATGTGAAGTATTAGTACTGCTTTATAAAGCCTTAGTAAGTCCACACCTGCAATACTGCATTTAGTTTTGGTCATCACATTACAAAAAAAAAAAAAAAAGATTTTGAGACTTTGGAAAAGGTGCAGAGAAGAGCAACCAAGATGATGAAAGGTCTGGAGACTAAAACATATGAAGAACAGTTGCAGGATTTGGCTTTGGCTAGTTTAGAGAAAAGGACTAGGAGAGACATGATAGCATTATTCCAGTATTTGAGAGGCTGCTATGAAGAGGAGGGGGTCAACTTATTTTCCAAAGCACCAGAGGGCAGGACAAAAAACAATGGATGGAAAAAAGCAACCTGGAATTAAGAAGAAACAGTGAGGACAATTAACCAGTGGAACAGTTTGCTATCAGAAGTTGTGGGTGCTTCATTACTGGAGGTTTTTAAGAAGAGACTGGACAGTCACTTGTCTGAAATGGTATGGGGTCTCCTGCTTGAGCAGGGATTGAACTAAAAGACCTCGAAAGTCCCTTCCAGTTCTATTCTGATTGATTGATTGATTAAAATAAACTTTTTAAAATTATTTTTCCATTTGTTGCCAGTTTTAAGTCATTTTGGATCGTAGTCTTCCTGACTTCCTCTTTGCAGATTTGGACCATTTGCTGATATTCTGTTTTAGTTATGTGCCCCTCTTTCCATTTTTATAGTAAAAACAGCCACAGTTATTTGTGCATACTGAAGACATTATTATTGTCTTGGGATTTAGTTTCTAATTCTTTAATTCTTTTGTATGGTTACTATATTGTACTCTGGAGGGAAGTGGTAATAAATTGACTGACTGACCGACTGACACAACTCTCAGTTGGGACTTGGCCTGAAATAAAACACCAATCTCCAATTTAGTCTAAGCAGAACCAAGTACTTTCTAAAGCACGCAATCAGGCCTGGACTGAATCTTATGGTCAGTGCATACTATTACCAAAGAAACATTCTAAGATATTCATCTAATGGTGAAATGAAGATACTTGTTAGATAAATGAATACTTCACAGAATTAATGAACTGAAGATAAGCACTGAAGCTTTGCTAAAATTAGTTTTAATCCACAGTCTTTTCATCCCTGGCTTGTTGTCTAATTTCTCATCCAGATGCAAAGACAATCTATGAGAAAATAGAGGCTGATTATGTCTTCAAAACACCAAACTAAGGTACCAAAATAGAAGATATAATGGTCTAAATATAGAAAATCAATGTTGGAAATCAGCAAAAACACTGTCTTGAACAAAAGCTTTCTAAGGAAATTGCTTGGAACTACGCATGCTATACCATTTCTCGCATATGGTACAACTCTCCCAATATGCCAGATGCTAAATGATCATTTTCACAAAGTGATCTTTACAAATCATGCTCTTTTTTCACATAGAAAATAATTAGCTTTAAATTCTTTTCCTCTCTCATTAAGAATTCTCTCTCTGAAGATGACCATCTTTATGTAATTACCAAATGAGGGAGAGAGTTTCAAAATTATTCCTGGGCAAACTGTTGGAAGAGAGAAACAATGCAACAAATTACAGGTATTTCAGAAGACATGTGGAAGAATATTCTTTATTCTTCAAGAAGTGAACCATCCACAGGATGATGCTGGCTGGGTTGACACAGAAGGCAATAAAGCTTCCTGTCAATCAGGAAATTTTATTCAGCAGTGAATAAGTCTGAATTGTAAATTGCAACATTTAGGATGGTGGGACTCAAAAATTAAGAATTAGGAAATAGCACCAATGCTAACAATAGTAAATTATTATTATACTTGGCAGAACCCTCTGTGGGGACACTGGGAGAGAAAATAAGGAAGAAAATTACTTAGATCATAAAATTAATTTAATGATAGATTATAAAATATATTTCCTGACTTCTCTTCCTTACAACCATTGATTCCCAGTTCCTCTGTTGATTGTGGATAACTTATTTTGGTGCTACTGTGCCTATTATATGTCAGTGAACACACTGTTCTCCATTTGGAGGCTGTTAGACCTAAAATATAAAAACACCTCAATTTGAACTTCCCCATCTGTGGTTCTCATTTTTGCTGTATTTTGCTTTTGACATGGTGGGGGATTACAGAGTTAACAAAGTGAATAAAATAAAATAAAAATACAACTGATAGTTTGAAAATGAATCCTAAAAAAAGTGGTTTAAAGAGCATGGATGGCTCAAGTGCAGTAGAGGCAAATCCAGTTCAAATTGACTTAAATGAAAAGGGTAGAAAGGGAATCGTCAAATCATAAAGAAGAAGAAGAAGAAGAAGAAGAAGAAGAAGAAGAAGAAGAAGAAGAAGAAGAAGAAGAAGAAGAAGAAGAAGAAGAAGAAGAAGAAGAAGAAGAAGAAGAAGAAGAAGAAAGAAAGAAAGAAAGAAAGAAAGAAAGAAAGAAAGAAAGAAAGAAAGAAAGAAAGAAAGAAAGAAAGAAAGAAAGAAAGAAAGAAAGAGTGAAATCTTATTCCTGACCAAGCAAGGGAAAGGTCAGGCACTGCATTTCAGAGACCATCAAAAAAACACACATTCTCAACTCCAATTTTTGCACTAGCCATAGTCACAAGCAACAGCAATTGAATGATCCAAGTGTTGGCTCAGGTCCCACTCAGCTGCATTTCCCTGAATGTACTTATTCAAGGAATTCCAATATGTGATGAGATAGGAGGTTTTTATTGTCTTGAAGTATAGGCATGTTTATTGTATGTGATGTAAACAGCCTTGGGCTACTTTGTGACTATATAAAGTGGATAAACCGTATAAAGAAATATAGTATTGTTAATAATAGAGGTGACAGTAATAACTTTCAATAATGTTAAGATACTCAGTTTCACTGCAAGCTCTGAAATATGTCAAGAGCTATACAGCAAAAAAGAATCTAAGCCACATAAAAAGGTTCTAAAAGTAGGCGGGGATGGCATTTACATTAAGTATTATTACTAGTGGTATAACTTTTTATTTATTTAATTATTTAGCTATTACATTAACACACCCTCACTGTGATTCCTATCTCAGTTGATTTGAAGACTGGTTAAAAGAGAAATGTAAAGCTTTTTTATAGTTTTAATTATTTTTATAATTTTGGAATTGTAAGCTGCTCAGAATCATTGATTGAGATGGGCAGCTGTAAAAAAATGAATGAATGAATGAATGAATGAATGAAAATTGACCATAAAAAGGATAGATGGATGGACTAACTCACTGACTGATCAACTGGATGGCCAGCTGGCTGAGGGAAATGGAGTAAGATAAAATGAAAAGTAACTAAATAATCAATATGATTGGTTTGGATGTTTTAAAATTTATATGTGCATTTTTATAAAAAATGGCATTGTAATAGCTGATTGCATATGTGTCATCAAGCCAGTGTTGACTACCAGTGACTGCACATAAAAATTTTCTCCATAATGGTCAACCTGGTCTTTCAGGTTTGCCAATATACAACAATTGCCACTGTTCATGTCTTTTACATTCCACGTTCCTACTGTAATTCTGTCTTTACAACTTCATTTTTTTTCAGCAGCAACAACAATTGGATATCCCAAAAGCTTTAATCTACTCACATCACAAATTGTATTCATTTATTAAATTTATATGCTGTCCATCTCACTGTTGCAGTAATACAAATATAGGTAGTCCTTGTCTTACAACCACAACTGAGCCCAAAATTTTTGTTGCTAAGCGAGACATTTATTACGTGAGTTTTACTTCATTTTATGACCTTTCTTGCCACATTTATTAAGTGAATCACTGCAGTTGTTAAGTTAGTAACATGGCTGTTAATTGAATCTGACTTCCCCATTGACTTTTGTGGGAAGTTAACCCAGAGAAGGAAATATTAAAAAGGCAGGAAAAAAATATTGTTCACCAAAAGGATTTTTAAAAGCATTTTTTTGAAAAGCAGAAACCAAACCTGGCCTCATCTCTGCCCAGGGCAGTAGCTAGTCTTATACAAATGCAGATGTGGAACCATCAGAAAGTTTGGAGCCAGGGATCTCAAGACAAAA
>NW_015386329.1:1241848-1263846 GCF_001527695.2 Protobothrops mucrosquamatus | reverse complement strand
ACAGGAAACTTCCAGGCAGGGCTAGAGGGTATAAAAAGACCATCTGCCCATGTGCTCACTCTCTTTCCTCTCCTCTGCTGCTTCTTGCAAGACCATCTGTCTTCTGCAATAAACTGTAACCTTCTTCCCAAAGCAGTTGCCATGTTTGCTTATTTATTCCCGGCTTGGATGAACCAGGATGAAGACTTACCTTCTAACACTTTGCTCATCACAAAGTTGCAAAAGGTGATCATGTGATCCCTGGGATACTGCAGCCATCATAATTGCCAATCATCTGAATTTTTAGACATGACCGTAGGGATGCTGCAGTGGTCATAAGTGTGAAATCAGTCATATGTCACTTTTTTCAGTGCCATTGTAACTTTGAACTGTCACTAAATGAACTGTTGTGAATTGAGGACTACCTATACCATTTGTATTCCAAAAATTCTGCATCTCTTCCACAGTAGCATGTTGAATGCCATCCACTTAAGAGGCCAATCACCCAACATTATCTCATCAATCATTGTACATTTTCTATCCATATGGTTTTTGTTGCCGTCTCCCACGTAGTATGAATGACTTTCCCACTGCCGCTAAAGTGATTGACTGCCTCCAGACAATATTGCTGTTATCTGAAAGAGATTCCTGCTTGTCTTAGCTGTGCATGCTTCACGCCTTGGGTGACCCTACTGGGAAGCATGCTGTTGGCATGAACAGATTGTATAAGAATGTCTTCTGATATTATGAAAATGTTTAAAATGGTATTGTTTGAAAGGTTGAATTTGTTTTCCGAAATACCTGTAGTTAGGAGTCCAATTTTGTCAATACCATGTATTGTATAATCCATGACATTTTCAGTATGTCTACATAACAGAATATGAATAACAACTTTAATACTATTCAATATTTAAAACAGTTTCGGAAGAGTGACTTACTTCCTTCCTTCCTTCCTTCCTTCCTTCCTTCCTTCCTTCCTTCCTTCCTTCCTTCCTTCCTTGTATTTACTATTTCAATTGTGGATGCTAGGGAGGGGCTACAGATATTAAAACAACATAAAATCATACTATAAAATTTCAGTAACAACCTATAACAGTTAATATAAAATAATAAGAAAATTATATAGCTATACATACATAAATATATACATGAACATATAGGCACTTGAGTCTATAGTAAGTTCCCAAAGGCTTTCTTTAAACCAAGTAAATAGCCAATTTTCTCTTGGTTGCATGCAGCGTTCAATGTCTCTGCATGCATGGAACCCCCATGGACATACTCTTTGGACTTCTTAGATTTCATCAATATTGACAGGATAATCAAAAATGCTACTGTATGTTCCACCTCAGGAAAAAATGCAACAGCTGCAGAGATAAAGGCTATACATTTAAATCAACTTATATAAATGCTTTAAAAATAGAACATGCATGTTTTGTACCCCCAAAAAAAGGATGCTTGGAGGTAGAATTACCTGGAAAGGAAATTCCAGAGATTACATACAACCAAAGAAGCCCTGACTGAACAAAAGGAGAGTGTCTCAGAAGGAAATAATGAAACATTATTCCAAGTTATCTGACATTTCCATAGGGCACTGGACAATTTTCCATCTCCCAAAATATTGCAATACTCTATATTCCAATATTATTTCAGCCAAAAGTAAATGACTACAAGTACACTCCTGAACTGATAACACAAAATGTAAGATGGTGTTCATTAAAAAACACAATGACTTCTCCAAGAATGACTTTCTCAAGCAGTAGATCTTTTCACGCTTGAAGCCTTAATGAATCAATAGAGACTAAATGCAAATACCTTTAAGAGTGGCCAGACATTGATTCTCAGCTGGCTTAACTAAATTAATTGAGCAAACTGATTCTGGTTAAATCATTTTGGTAATGTCACTTACTATTGCTTTTGCAATAGTCAAAATAATCAGATAAATTTATAAATTAGAATTCATAGTATTTTAACATTGAATTCTGCAATTTAACAGCATTCACTCTGCAAGTGGAAAGTATTTTTGAACTACTTTAGTTTGTTTATTTTGTGCAATTTATCTACTGCCTCAATCCTCATGGACTCTGGGTAGTTTAATTGGAATAAAATAAGTATTTCTGGTGGAGGGTCTTAAATTGCTATTACAATAACTTAAAGACTGTAGTGGGAGCAGGCACATTCAGTTACAACGGAAACAAAATAACTAATACAGATTTTTATACACAAGATATAATTTTATTGTTGACTTCTCTCTGAACCATATTTTCAAAGAGAAGTAATGGTTCTCTTTGGCTCAAAATGCAATTAATAATTATTTGCTCTCTTTGGTACATGGTCCAAAATGTCAACTTGGATAACATACTTGTGCAGATCTTTGCTTTTCACCAGTTAGAATTTTATAGACGATACTAGAAGATATTAGACAGCATTTTTAAAAAAAGAGTAAGGACAAGAGAGGGAACCCACACAGCAGAACATATCTAGGCTTGTTTGTCCTTTACTAAGCACACTAAAAGAAAGAGCTACATTTCTTGCAATAGTGAGACATGTGCAGTATATGCACAGTACTCAACTTGTGTCATTTTCATCTGATACAAGGGGGGGTATGACTGTTTGGAACCAACTCTTCAGCATGGGAAGGAAGTAAAGAGATGTGAATGGAGTTTAATGAAGGGAAAAAAAGAGATACTGTTGGCTTGTTCACTTAAGTGAATATGCTGGAAATAGGTTACATCCGATTCTGAAGTTGTAATAAGGTGCCTAGTGGCAATATCACTGAAAATAAGTATCCTAATATCTACAGGATTTAAAAGGAAGATGGCATACTGCAAAACAAACTTCCAGCACATCAGCTTCATCTCCATAAAGTTTATGAGCCCCATATAGACAACACAGATCTTCTTAGAAAATAAAATGGTAGATGGCCACAGCCCACTATTTTTGAGAATGTTTATTGTCAGTGGTCAAAGTATCCCCCCCCACTTTCTGGACAACTACTGCAAAGCTACTACATGAAAACAGAGCATTGATTCCCAATATGACACATTATCTCCAAATTACTCAATAATAGAATGCTGGAGAACAAGCAAATTGGTGGAATTAAATCCACAGAAAACCAACACCTCCCACAGTTTATGCTGAATAGCTTAATAATGTTTTGAGTGTTCCATCGACAGTCATAAACGAGAGTATTAGATTTGACTGTGTCCTTTCCCTCTGAAGAATGCTTCTTTCAAAAGACCCACTAATATCCAACACAATTGGTGTTTACAGCATCCTGCTGCTGAGCATCCCCGCTACTCTTCTAAATATGCTGTGAAATAATCTTTTCAAAAAGAAAAGGTTGGTAAGAAATGTATAGCATCTACTTGTTATCATATGAATTTTAGAAGAGACTCTATATTACCAGATGTGGTGGTAGTTATTCTTTTTACCTTTTTAATTTCACATGAAATGCAGAACAGCATGAGCTTTCTTATTATTTTTGTAGAGCACCTTTGTTTTGCTATAGTCTGTTCTCACAGCCAAATCAAAACTCTATTTTGATGGCTGGTGGGAATTTTAGGAATGATAAATAATAGCTTAAATCCTAATAATCTTGAATCCTGAGAAATTAATATCCTCATGTGTGTGTCCGTGTGCATGTCTATTCTGCATCAGAATGGCAAGAAACATTATACTTTTTCAGCTGGAAAGAAGGACTTGGCTACATAGCCAGCCCTTTCTCTCCATCCCCACCTTAGCAATAAAGCATGGACAATCTTATTTCAGTTTAGGCAGAGGCTAAAAGCAGTCTTTATCCACCTTGGCAGTGGACATCTTTTCAGCATAAGGCTCCACTTTTTCCAGTGCACTATTTTATAGGTTTCCGTACTTCTTTTTAATAGCCTTATATGATTTATTGCATTTCAAATGAGAAGCATGGCAATGGCAGGTAACACAGACAAAATTTTAAACACAAAAATATAATACAACATGCAGTTCCTACCCCTTGATCTGAAAGTTTTCTCATGCATTGCCATTCTCAAAATATGTAATGTCCAAAAATGAGGCAATTTCTGATTGTTACTGGAAAAAAAGGAACTTGATAGCACAGTTTAAAGACAAGCAAATGACAGAACCAGAAAAGGATGCTATTTCTTTTCTTTTGGCCATGCCAAAAACCAAAGGGGAGGGAGGAATGGACAAACCTTTGAATATTTAGTGGATTTCCTTGTTTTGTCAGTATGAAACCAATATATTTAAATATGTAGTTGAATTAAAATACATCAAAATTTCTTTACATTATCACCCTGACTACCCAAACAATGTCATGGAGGTTCTCCCTCAGTGACTAGAGGCCATGAGGTTAGGATGGGGAACCACAGATTACAGCGCAACGCTGAGTGTTTTTGGGTCTTAGGGCCCCGTTTCTGGGATTCTCCATCTTTAGGTTTGGATGAAGCTGCACTTCCCTCCTAGACTTGTGGCTGCTGTTGGATTGGACAGTATGCCGCTTGCACCCTTTCCTGGACTGGGAGGCCGTGCTCACAATCACTCGTGCCTTGGTTACCTTCTAAATGGCCTATTGCAATGCACCTTACATGGGGCTGTCTTTGAAGAGCATCCAGAAGCTACAGCTGGTACAAAATGGTCAGTGTGTGCAGTTATGTGCATTCTTCAATCAGCACATGTTGCACTTCTGCTCCATGAGCTACATTGGTTGCCATATGCTTCCAGGCTCAATTCAAGATGCAGCCTGTAAAGCTCTTCATGGTATGGGCTCTGGTTATTTGAGTGACGATCTTTCCTCAATTATGTCTACCTGTCCCATTAGGTCTGGCAAAAGAGGCATGCTTATGTTCCCTTGTGTTAGGGAGTGCCCTTGGTGGGCCCCAGTTGGAGAGTCTTTTCCTTCATGGCACCTGCGCTCTGGACTACCCTTTCCCCAAAGATTACACTGGCTTTGAAGACCTGATTCTGTCACCAAACCTGGGGATCAGCAAGTGTTATAGGTTATGTTGATTTGCTATTGATGAATTTACTTTTACTCTGGGCTGCAATTTATATGCGTACTATTGCTGTATATTCTATATTTATTTTTAATGTTTTTTGCTGTTTTTAAATACCAGAGTCATGAATTTGAGATGAGTGGCCTTATAAATTGAAATAATATTACCTACATGTGTGCACACATACAAAGATATAGGGACCCATATACAAGCTATCAGAGGAAATGGCTACGAAGAAATTATAAAAATAGCACAGATCATTAACTTATCAGATTTGCTGTATCTTTGATATATTCAACATGATGGGATCAACTAATATTTTTTTTAATGCTGTACTTCTGGTCAGGTTCTTAATCCCACATTATAAGGAAATCAGCTGGGTTGCTGAGCCAAAAGTTTGGAAAATGAAAAGCATTTTAGTCTTGCTGGCCTTCTGCAGGCAGAAACGAACTGAATACCATCACCCACAAGCTGATGTAAGGAGAAATAGGACTTGACAAGATGAAGGAATAGTATGTTCCTAGTTATAACACTGCACATCTATTAAAACCTACAGGGAAATAAATAAAAATTGCTTCTAGCCAGAATTATTAAGGCCGTTTCATACCAGGTACAAGAGCAATTTGCCTTCTCCTTCAAAAGTAATGCATTTAGGAAGCCATCACTGGGATTAGAGGAAACTAATGGATTTTTTAATTCATATTATTCATCAGACAGGGATATCTACTCAAGTCACATTTTGATATAAGTATGCATGCTTTTCCCAGATACGAAGCTTTTTATTCAGCAGAGGCAAATATTACCAAAAAAATATTTGCACAGCCCTAACTAAATTGTTTAAACTGAAGCAAACCTAAGATGAATAGCACAGATCTTATTATGGTTAAGACCATTTGAAGAGAGCAGGCAGGTCACACACATTTTGCCATGTCCCTGTGACAGCATGCTCCCCGTGGACCCTGCCCATGGCTTTGGGACTTGTTTGGCAAAGGACACACATAAACAATGCCTATGAGTGGGCTCTAGATGGGTTGCACCCTTTTACTCAAAGACAATTTTCTTAAAAACAGAACTGCACTGAATCATATTTAAGAAGGTAGCACACGTCCTGGCTGTCCACGTTATTAAAAACAGGAACTGTTTTCAGGCCTGTCCATGGAAAATCATTGATTTTCTTCCTGTCTTGGTCTGCTGGGAATCCTTATTAAAATGCTGTTAGCCTGAATTGCTAGAATTACATCTGAATTTGAAGTAGGAGGACCAATTTGTCCTTAACAATACAATTTCTAAACCGAAGAGGGGGGCATTTATTTTTATTTTTTTCCTGCACAACCATATATGAATGCATTTTGCAGATTGCCATTTTATACACATCAGCCACAAAGGACTATTGGTTCTAACTACTGATAACACATCATTTAAAAAAAATATGTATTCCTCACCAAAAGTACAATTGTTCTCTTTGTCTTCTTAATCAATGAAGAAAAGAGGGCATTTCAGAGTTAATTAACATATCACAAAGCAGATGAAGCAAAGCCTGCTAAGAGTTTGTGAGTGTGTTTTGTGGAGATTAGGTATATTTACCCTGCAGATGTGTTATGTATGGCTGAGTACTAAATAGATATGATGGGTGCTCTGACAGTTATTGGCTTCATGAGCTGTTTGAGACTAAGTCCAAGCAGCTATACACCTGCACCCTCAAAAATCTTCACTATGAATGTCAAGGTCTCAAAGCTGGATTGGCCCTTCAAAGCTGTAAAATGGCTTAGATATAAGGGGTCAGAAAGAACACTTGCTTTATCATGAGCTTGTATCCAGCTTTCCTGGATTCTTTCATGGTTAGAATTGTTTGATTTGAAATTGTTGTTGCTTTTGGAACAGTATGGTGTGAAGTTCACCCTTCGATAATCTATTTTTTAATTTCTAGTTGCCTTGGTTTGAATAATAATAGTGAGAAGATGAAATATGAATAAATAATTAAATCAATGGTAAATTCTCGAAAACAATGCCTACATTGAATTATACTTGGTTCAATGGTTTAGGGGACTATTGTTGGAAAAAGGAAGTCACTTTTCTAACTGAGATTACCTTTCCTTCCAGGCATTAAAAGTATAGTGGGTAGAGATTTGTGTGGTAGAGATTGTTATCCGCTATCCTCAGAATCCAAAAATTGCACAGGCGCCAGATTTAATATTCTCCCCCTTTGAACAGCTGAGATGATTATCCATTTGTGTCAAACTTTGCCTTTAAAACTCAGCAGTTTTCAGACTGATCTAAAGCCACTCCTGGTACACCACATTAATATCATGGTTTCTTTGGAACCTGGCCAGCACCTTCTTAATTCTGGTGTGATAAGCATGCCTGTATCAACCCCTGGATGTGCTGATAAGGGAGGCATAATTGGATTTAAAAACCTTTTTTCATATTTATTACAGAACATAAATATTACTCCATCCACATCTGTTGAATGCTTTTAGAGCTTGCTAGATATCTCATAGAGGCTCCATTAGGTAAAGATGCTGAATGAAAAACAATATCTGACCTCCACGAACCCATAATTTGACTGCAGCTTCAAAACAACACTGTTGCCACTCAAGTGTAAAATTCCTCTTGCCTTGAAAAATAGAAAAGCATGTCCATACTGGTCTCAAAAGAGAACATTTCACAGTTCCACTTGTTCCAATTATGGAAACATGTTCTTGAACATGTCAAATAACGGAAACCAGAGGTTCACAAGGAGTCGTGCAGAAACAGAACAGCTCCTTGGTTCCAACCTCAGCAAATTCATAACTGCTGCATAGTTCTACACAGATTTTGGCAAAGCTGTCTAATATAGTAAAGGGGAGATGCCCACTATAACTCTCAATTTACATTAAGGGAAAATCACATTAGTATGTCAAAACATTTCACTGGTTTTTGTTGGACTTTTTAATCCAGGGGAGTGATTCATGAGTTCCCTATGCCCCTTCATATTGCCACTGGGGCATTCATGACTTAAACTTCCTTCATATTAAAATTAACTGCATGCAGAAAACTGGAGTATCAGTGTAAGTATTAGTGTCAAATCTTTCTCACCAAAATATTTTCTATCTATGTACAGGATTTTTTTCATATAAGCAGGAATATTCAATCACAGAAAAGAGGCCTTTCTGAGGTCTGAACTAAGTTCAGCTAACAGTTTACTCAACCAATTAACTTGGTAAACTGACCCAGCTGCTAAAACAAATCAAAGAAGATCATATACTTCATAAAGTTCTATAATGGCAGAAGATCAGTATATAAATGAATGAATATGTTTAACAAATGGACACCAATACCTTAAGACAAAATTACATTTTTTTAAAAAAAGTAAAAACAAGAAGGAAATAAATTATTTATCCTCTTTGATGTCAACGTGCATTTCATATGTAATTTAAAATAAACATGTTTGGTAATATGGGACAACTATATCAGGAGGTTAGGGAACTCTGAGCAAAAAGATTTATGTAACATGCTAATATTGTCAGAAAGATATTTAAAATGTGGCTATTTTTACAGCACAGATGTAATCATCACAATTAACAGGTCATTTTCCTAGATATGTGAAGATTGCAGCCTTACTTTTGCTTATTTTCTCTTATTTTTTATCAAGCAACCTTGAATTAAAACTCTTTTCAAGAAACAGATAATATCCCATTCTCTCCTTTTTGCAGTTGTGCTGATCCAGAACTGGAGATGTGGATTGCTTTGGATAGATTTAAAATATCTGTTTCTTCCTTCTCTGGACTGCCCCCCTCCCCATCTGACTCTCCGAGGGAGAGGATGATATTTTGAGAATTCAGGTGTAACACATTTAGGTCAAAGAAGGGCAATATGGTGTCTATAAAATTACACTGCATAAAAATGACTGGTAAAGCCTGGACAATTATTGCTGTATGAAATATTTGAAACATGAATGAAAATGAAAAGCAGCATCTAGGTTTCTCTGGAGCAGCAACACAATCTTTGTCTCCACATTTCTACAAAAGCACCAAGAGTATGTATGGCTACATTAGTCTCGGGTGAATGTCTGGAAAGCCATACAATCCATCCACATTAATAAGCAGCTGCTACTGTTTCCTCCAAGGACATCATCGGTGCCTGGTCTGGCTTCTGACTTGACCTGAGCTAACTTGACAAGGTTGGCCTGACCAGAATTCCCGTTAGAGACCAAAGAGCTTTCTTTGAGAGAATTCCTCCCCTGCCCTCCATAATATGTATTGCCCTTCTCCCTCTATTTCTGTTAATGAAGACAGCTTGGATTTTGTTTTGTGTTTTTTTTTTTAAAAAAAAAACCAGGATACAACCTGAGGTGGGATAAAACAACAGACTTTTCTTCTAATTAAGAGTTTCATTATTTAGAGAAATCTAAATTCAACTGTAAATGATAGGTGGGAAGAATGCTCATTAGAGTAATTGCATGCAGCCCGGTTGAAATCTATGATTTGTCAAGGCCACAGGCTTCTGACTGCCTGTGAATAACATGCCAATCTGCTTTTGAAGCCCTTTAAATTGGTGATCGGTCTTAGGCTGTGCTGGCATTTGAGAAGGGGGCATAAAACTACTCTACTTCATTTGCAGATCTGTCCTCTGCATTCTCTAGAACTAGCTCAGCAAATTCCATATATTACAATAATGAGAGTGGCAACTGTTTTTAATCTTCTATAGCATACTGAATAGAGCAATCAAATTTTCTGATTTCTTGGCTATTTCTAATCAAGCTCCAAAAGACAATTTCACTGTTTAAAGTAAACAAATATGGGTTTTTTATTCTGCAATTCCATCAGGGCTGGGGATGGGCAAATGAGTCTTTTTCTGTATCAATTTGGCATCTGTTTTGTCCAATATATGCATCTGTTTGCAAGTTTCAAAAATAGCATAATAAGTCATAACTATTTTTGTATATAAACCCTCTCATGTACTCATGTTTACATTTCCCTTTCTTTAATATACTGAATTTTGTATAAAAGTGTTCCTATTCATTTTCTATGAATTTTTGAGCTGAAAATGTATTGTAAAACTCAGAAAGATAACTATGTTTCTAATTGGCATATTTATTACTCTGAGGTTGCAATGTCATAAATGCAAACCAAACAAAATTTCTTCCCACCCTTTAACCAGTACCATATTTTGTCAGAAAAACTACATTATATGTCCCCACAAAGGCTCAATAATTGTTTTAATTACTAGCTAATTAATGCTCAATCAATTGTATTTAAGAGAAGGATATATATGTAATATTCTAGCTGGGGTAGATTTATTATGGCCCCATTTTCTATAGCAGAGTAAGATAAAATAAAACAAGTAATCCCAAATATATAATATTAGTCTATAGAAATCAGAATAAACCACTCCGCCAGTACACACATAGATTTAGTAGAATGAAGAAATACTTCTAATTGCAGAAGAAAAACAATAATTATGTTAATTAAAAGTACATTTCAGAACAAGGTAATTGCTCTAACATCTGGAGCAATAACCAATCTTGACTTTGGTCTCATGAATTTCAAATATTCCCATCAGTCATTCTTAAGGCTCGAAAGTAAAATGGACCAGAGTAAAATGTGCCAATCTAATAATGCATTTGGAAATGCTTTTTATTCAATTTTTCATCATAAAACAATCTCCTAAAACTTCTTAAGTTAAGAAGTTAAAGCACAAATATCCAAATTTCAGATATTTTTTCCTATGCAAATATTGATCCCATCCACAGGTATCAGGATGAGAGTGGGGTTAATGGGAGACTGGTGACATATGCATCAGGATAGTCTCATTTGTGTCACTGTGTGAAAATGTGGGAGCACACATTTATATTGTTCTGGAACTATGTTAAAAAAACCCCTATGATTCCAATCTCCATTCAAATGCAGTGGATCAATATTTGGGGATCAGAACCAAGTGAGTCCCCATCCCCAGGATGTTGGCTGAAGAGTTCTAGGAATTGAAGTCCACACATCTTGAAGTGACCAAGAAACATTGTCTTAAACTAACTACAACTAAAACTATGCTTTCAATCTAGACTGGAAAGAATCTAAAGTGTTAGAGATACCTGGAAAACCTAGAGTTAATTGGCCACCTTTTGCTCTGATATCATTTTCAAAAATATTTTTTTAAAATTATTAATGTTGCTTTTCCTCCTAACAATATTGTAATAATACTTAATAAAATGTCCATATTTTAGCAAAGAATCATTGAATGATTGAGTTGGATAGAGCCATTTAGTCCATTGAGTCCAAGCTCAGCTCTGTATAGGAATTCATATTAAAATATGGCCAAAAGATTATTTTCCATTATTTTCCATTTCATTCCAAATAATGAAAGAAAGTGTACTATCTCTTGAGGTAATTGGTTCTATCATTGAGCTGTTCTTTCTATTGGGAAGTTTTTCTTAATATTTAATCAGAACCTGCCTCCATGTAATTTAACTCCATTATTTCTTTATTCTGTCCTCTGGGAAAACAGAAAAAAAAAATCTCAGCCTTTTTCTGTGACACCTACTTTCTGATGCTAATGTTATGACAGAAATTATGAATAAACACATGCCACTGTTAAAAGTCATTTTTGCAGGATAAATGCACAAATATATTCCTTAAATCTTAATGTTCATTTTTCACTTTATTTGCTCCCTGCCTATTTTTCATCAGAATCACACAAGGGGTACTTTCAGATAAACAGATGGGAAGATATTTGGGACAGGAAAACTTGTAGGAAAGGTAGTAACCAATGAAAACTAACTACAAATAAAAGGAAATGGCTTGTTGACTATAACTGAAAGTAAAATAATTTGAATGGGCCTAATATTTCCTATCATAGAAAATTTCACCCCAAAGCAAGAAAATAAAAATAAAATGAACTCACAACTTTAGAAAAACAAGATCATTCCAGAACCTTAATTATACATTTCCTAAAATCATTCTTACTAATCCTTTCCAACTTCAATAGCTTATGTAAAATGCTATCCCTGTATCTTGTATGTATGTATTAAAGTTTCCATTATTAGGAAATGTTGGGTACAATGCAATCAATGACCAAAATAAATATCAATTAGTATATATAAGTAAACCTTTACGATGATTATCCAAGCGTATGCTTCAATCCCTGATGCAAAGGAAGATGAGATTAGAGTAAAAGGATTTATGATCAAATTCAATCTGAAATTAATAGAATATGTAAGCAAGATGTGCTGCTTGTGACTGGAGACTGAAATATTAATGTCAGAAATAGTTGGAAAGAAAATGTAGTTGGATGTTATGGCCTGGAAAACAGAAATGAAGCAGAAAATCACCTTTTCCTCTGATCCAATGATTTTTTCCCATTGGTAACCCAATTTTCAAACAACCAAAACAATGTCTATATATATATATATATATATGCATTTCACCCAATGAAGCACACAGAAATCAAATTGATTATGTTATTGGTACAAGGAGAAGAGCTCAGTTACAACACCAAAAAATCGGTCAGGAGTTGATTATGGAACAGATCACAAACTCCTCATTTGCAAATTCACAATCAAACTAAAGTAGAAGAACAAAATAAAACCCATTTCTACAATATGATTTTGAGCAAATACCCACTATTTTCAAGAAGAACATCAGAAATCATTCTGAATTGATGCTAGCAAAATAATATTTATTTATACATCATCCAATGCTCTTCATGGAAAGGCAAATACTAAATCTTCTATCTAGGTTTAGGGTTAATTGAGAAAGTGAAAGAATACTAAAAATAAATCAATATGTCCTTACTTTACTCTACAAAGGCCTTCAATTCTATTGACAGTCAAGATGAGGAATGTCCTTAGGAAAATGGGAATCCCAGAACATCTAACTGCCTTCATGTAAAAACTGTACAAAAGACAGAAAGCCATAGACTGGATAGACATAGTGAAATAGACTGGTTCCAAGTTGGCAAAGAACTGAGGCAAGACCGTATATGCTAAATTTATATTTAGGAAGGCTGGATTGGCAGAAGATGAATATGGTTTTAAAACTGAAAAAAGAAATATTAATAACCTGCAGTACACTAATAATACTACTCGGATAGCTAAAAATGCAAATGAACTCAAAGCACTAGTAATAAAAGCTAAGGAGCACTGTGAAAAAAATGGGACTAGGATTAAATATAAACAAGACAGTATGATCATATGGCACCTTTGCTCTGTGAATTACACTAGTTGCCAATTTGCTTCTAGTATGATTCAAGATGCTGGTTATGGCCTATAAAATCCCATATGGCACAGAACCTAGTTATTTGAGCATCCAGCTATCTTCCATTTAGCTTACATGGCTGTTATGAGCTGATAGGGTTGGAATAATCCAGGCCCTTTCCATTATACAGTGTCCTCTTTCAGAATCAAGGAAGCACACCTTCTCTCTTGTGCCACTGGTCTCTGCATTGAGAATCCTCTTGAGGCTTTAAAGACCTAGCTTTCTCCCAGGCAATGGAATAGAGTGGATACAGTCCCTTGTGGTATTGTGATCAGCATCTTTATTTTCCTTTAATTGTATTTTTATTGTTATTACTCATACTGCATTTTTTCTCTCTGATACACTGTAAGACACCCAGAGTTATCTGGAATTGGACATCACCTAACTGAACAAGTTAAATTAAAATCAAATAGCTGCATCAAGCAGCCTTAAAACTGACAGTGAAGATATTTAAGTAGTGAATAGCATTTGTCTTTTAGGATCAACCAGCAACAGTAAAGGGGCAAGCACTCAAAAAATATGCTGCAGACTAGCACTTGATAGCGTAGCCATGAAGGCCTTGGAAAAGATCTGCCATATGCCTATATCTGCTGCTATGACAATAATAAAATATTTATTTTGTAATATTATGCATAAACATCGTACAATATTATATAATATCAGAACCAACATAGGTAGAATATAATATTTTATATAAAATTGAAAATTGGTCCAAACTCTATTAAAAAACTAAAGCTAATGTAAAAGAATTACGGAGTTAAGATGAGCTATGCCACTTAAGAATAATAAATAACTATGCTACAAAGATCAAAACAGTTCTTGTAATGCTTTTATCTATGACAGACTATTGAGTCAAAATAGGACTTTGAAAAAACAGGGCAGAAAAAGTATTTATGTTTTTGAATGTTGGTGATGGAGAAAAGTCCTTAGAATACCATGGGTAGCCAAGAAAACAAAGAAAAAAAATCAACCCTGTGTTATTCTTTGAAGCACAAATTATCTGACACAAATTACCATATTCTGGGGACATTATGCAAAGAGCAGCTCTCTTGAGAAGTCCATAATATTGGGAAAGGTGGAAGAAAATTAGAGAATGATCAGCAATAAAATGAATAGCCTCAATTACTGCAATGATGGCTGTACCTGTGGGAGACCTGAAGAGCCAGGTTTGGAATAGATCATTCTGGAAAAAAATGACTAAGAGACAACCCTGACCTGATGGAATATAATCAAACAATTAATGAATTAAATGTAATCTTTAAAGTCCATATTTCCAATGGTGATGGTATCTAAAGTGGTTTGAAACATTATGAAACTAATTAAAAACCCAACACACTATAAATATCTTAGAAAATGATGTTTGAAGATGATAATGAAGAAGAGTGCTTAGTTGTTTAGTCTTAGGCCATAATTATAAAAAATAAAATACCTTGTTTGTATCCTCCTCAAGATACAGCAAATGAAAATAATCTAAATCAGTCCAGATGGCTAAGGAAACATTCCAGACTGATTCTAATCTTCCCTTTTCTCTCCAAACAAAATTATCTGCAAGCTGGAACTAATAGCTATATCTAACTTTAGGCAGAAAGCCCTCTTCTTTTGCAATGAGATTTCTCTTCACAATTCTCTCCTTCCAAACATTTATGCTTATCCCAAATCCCCAAATCACAGCAAAAGATAGGGAGAAGAATCCATCCCACTCACAGCTGTTCCTACCACAAAATAGCATTGTTAAACAAACTGCAATTCAGTGGACCATGGGCTTCTGTGATGGTGGTGAAACCAGCAGTGATGCAATGGCATGGGTGACCGGGATGATAAAAGCCCTACCCTTTGTTATGTATGTAATGTGTGTTGATGTGTGTTAAAAGGGCAGGTCTTCTATCACCCTGTTATGCCTGTTATTCTGTTTATCAGGGAGGAATCTGCCCTGCCTGCAGATAGCCCTGAAGTGGGCAGAAGAGGGAGAGAGAAATTAGAATGCCAGTTCCAATCTCTCTCTTTATACAGATAGTCCTCATTTTTTGACCACGCTCGTTCAGTAACCAAAGTTACAATGGCACTGAATGGTTGTTGAAGTTCTGGCCATCATACATCCATAAGGTCACGTTATCATGATTTGGGTGCTTGGCAATCAGCTCACAGTTATGATGGTTGCAGCATCTCATGCTCCAGTTTCCTGCCAGTTGCCCACAAACAAAATTAATGGGAAAGCTGTCAGGTAAGGTCACAAGTCATTTCTATAAGTTGCTCCTGTAAGTTGCTCCTGCTGCTTTTTGCCAGAGGAAGCCCACTGTGGAAAACAACCCACCTGCCTGCTCATACTCCATAGCATGTGTCTGCACTCCCTAGTGCCTCCCTCAGGAGGACTCTGCCAACCATGGGTGTGAATAATTTACTGCTTACTGCCTATTGCTTTCTATTGATCACGCACCCTTTCGCATTCCACAAGTTACAAAGATGACACTAATTTGTATATTGGAATTCTGGATTTATAAGTTGGATCTTGAGAGCACCTCTTTGTTGCAATACAGAATAAACAGGCTGCAATTTCCTGCCTTGTGTGATAACTGACTCTTCACACCGGGTAAACAATCCCAGGACTTGACTGAGCCAATCCCTAGCTTGGCCAAGGTGAATTGGGCGGTGAGAGAGTGGCTCTCTCTCACAATCAGGTTTCATGTTTAAGGCACGATTAGAACTCAGTTTCCTCATTTCTAGCTTGGTGCCTTAACCCCTAGACCAAATTATGCCCAATTAATGATGAAAAGATATCACAATAAATTAGCATACTCCAGAAGATTATTTTAGATCCAGTGATCTGAAAACAGATGTAGGAGAAGGGGGCAGAAAATTTAATTTTAATAATATAAAGCTGCAGGGTTCTGGGAGCTGAAAGAAGTAAATAATGTATTTTCCTCCATAAAATTTTCATTTTCCCGCCCCCTCATCAAATGTGCCTATTGATACAAATAAAAGATAACATTTCAAAAATGCTCTTACAATATTTGGTAAAAAATAATATTTCAGAACATTTGAAAGAACCTTATGCTAGGCCATCTGTGCTTTCTCCTTTAGTTGCCGATAGGAAATGTATTTAAATCTTTGAATTCAAAAACATATATGTCACCTCTTTGCATTCAGTATGAACAATTATGTACAGAAAGTAGAGAAAATATCAAAACACTTCACCACCCACAAATACACTGAGAATGCTCCAATGCAAATACTGCAATATTCAATCCCTTCCAATAAATACCTTCTCTCCGGTCTTATCTATTATTATATAATTCCTTCCTTTCCAACAGAGGATATAGGTTTAAGAAAATGTATCAGATTTGATAAATCAGATGAATTGGGGGGGAAAGAAAGAGAATGAAAAGTTGCACTATTTCTTTCTCTCAAAACTCTTTGGTGATCTCAGCATGTCTATAGAAATGTAAGCAATTTTCCAATTTTATAAAATGTAAATTTAATCTGCATTCTGGTTTTATTTTTGCCTTAAAGTATTGAGATAATTTGAAAATTACTGCAATTATTTTATAAATATATTTCTTATACTCCTCAATTGAAAGTAAATACGCTCTAACCTTCACCTTTGGTTTACAACTAAAATTTAAACAAATTATGCACATATTGGCCCAAATTCAAAAGTGTTAATTGAACATTTTACTATATTGCAGATCGATTGAAGGGGTACATAATTTCAAACATTAAATTCATACCTTAGATTAGAATATATGAAAATACAAAAACAAAATATCAGTGGAAAATATAAAGAACATTACTACATACATCAGTACTTGTAAAACTGTCCTTCCTAATATAATTTCTTTTTCTTTAAAAACCATCTTGGAAAAGTCATGGATTACTCCACTGGGAGGAGCTTGATTAAAACTTGTGAAAATGACCTTTTGTGAAATAAAAGATAAATAGAGGGTGATACATAATACTGTTTCTCTCTTTCTGCTGATGGCCTTACAGAAATGTTCCCATATCCATATAATTAGAAATTTAATCCTTGTTTATATATTTGTGCAGTTAATATGTAACTCAAGTTTATTATAAATAAGATATTTTGCAGGTTGATAATGTTTTCCTCCATGACTGATTAAGTGATATCTGAACTATGGCTATGGATGCTTTTGACATGATTCATTCCTCTCTTCCATTCAATAAAGCATCATATCCTTTATCCGGTTTCCATGAGAATCTGGAAAAAAAATGCTGCCACTTTAAGACTCTTAATATAAACAACAGCTTTGTTATTGACAGGCATAAAGATAAAGGTAAAGGTTTTGCCTGTCCAGTTGTGTCCAACTCTAGGGGGCGGTGCTCATCTCCATTGCTTAGCCGAAGGAGCTCTAGCTCCAAAGACACTTCTATGGTCATATGCCCAGCATGACTATATGCCAAGGCACAAGGAACACTGTTACCTTCCCACCAAAGTGGTACCTATTTATCTACTCTCATTTGCATGCTTTCAATCTGCTAGGTTGGCAGGAGCTGGGGCAAGTAACAGGAGCTCACTCCATGTGCAGCACATGGGTCTTGAACCTGGGCTGTCAGCTTTCCAGCTGACAAGCTCAGTTTTGCTATTGACAGGCATATGTTAAATGTAATATGGGTAACATTTAGATTTTTTTTCAAGAAGGGGGTATCAAGATAGCTGTGAAGTTTTCTCTCAAATCAACATGGTACTCTCTTCAAACAACTATTATATATAGAATTCATGCATGGAGAGATGGGAGAGAGTGTCATGAGTTATGACCATAACTTTCACATGCTGAACATACAGTATAACCTATAGAAATGAGCTATTTCAACATTACAGTATTTTGTATTTAACAACTGCCATTTAGCAGCCTTTTGAAATTGCAATAGCACTGAAAAGTAATCTTATAACTGATCCTTACATTTACTACTATTGCAGCATCCCTATAGTCATGTGATCATGATTTAGGAGCTTTGCAACTGGAGGTGTTTATGGCCACTACACATACTGTGGTAACATGAGCCAGTTTCTGGCAAGCAGAGACAAGGGATAACCTGGCAATAAAATCACAAGTCCCTGTCACATGATGTCTTGCTTAACTTCTGCATTACTTAGCAATAGAGTAGCTGGTCTCAATTATAGTCATGAAGTGAGGACAACATGGAGTTAAAGGAGCCTCTGAGTGTAATTCTTTTTCTATGCAGTATATAGAGTCTGTGCACCACTGTGGTGCAAAAAGCCTTTATCTAGTAAAATCCATCATTTTCTGACTGGCTAGTCAACAAATTGTGGTTTTCATTTTTCTACTCATTGACAGACAAATGAAATCAATGGGAAGCCAGATAATTGGATGCAAAATAGATAACACATCAACCACATATAATAGAAAGCATCATAAAAACATCCAGCTTAAAAGGGTTAATTTTGCTATTTAGGTCTGAATGCAAAATGGAGCCCAAGTTATCCACCCATCCTAGCCAGAGAGTGCTAGCCCTTTGAAACCGCACATCTGTTGCTCTTCCATATTTTAGGGAGGAAAAAAAAAAGAATGTGCAGGGCGGAAGGGGAATTGGCACCAATTTACACAGCTCTTAATTTTTTTAAGTGCTTGTTTTATGAATGGACCAGCTGAAGTTACTTATAATGAAGTAATTTCCATAAAATTGGACTAATTAATTTCCATGCTGCATGATGAAAATTGCTAAGACTGGCTTTTTAGTGACAAGCAGTTTCCCATATGCTTGCCTCAAGAAAGTTTTCTACATCACACTTCTAGTGACAATGTTTCTCTCTTTCAGTCAAGACAAAGGGTTTCACTCCACCAGCAATTCTGACCAGGTGCATTAAAAAAAAATGTAGGAAATATTCTGATGCTGTCATCAGATAATAGTTTTTACCACAAAAGTTCACCTTCAAGAACTAGAGTAATATGTAAAACTATGCAATATAAAACCATGTGTGAGCTTTGAAATTAACACACCTATCTAAACTGACAGAAATAGGCAGAGCAAAAAAACCTGCTATATGCAATGAAATGTTCAGAGTGAATACATATAGCCTTGACTAACAACAGGCAAAGTAAATTGTTCTTCTACATTTCTGCCTTGTTATCACTGGAAGAAAATATATAAAACAATATACTGACATGCCAGATTAAATTTTGTGCATACTGATGTCCTACTCAGGTGCTCTTAAATCTGGAAAATAGACATTATGCAAGCTTTGGATAAGCCTCAGTGCCAATGTCACTAAGATGTTGTCAGTTCCTGAACACATGCATCATACACAAATGTCTAATAAAAGACCCTGGATTCCCAACTCTACCATTTTATTGACAACAGTTCAATTTTTTTTTAAAAAGACAGATTACTCTATCTCAGTTTTTGCATATTTAAAATCTGCTCCACTGTGACGTAAACGTCTTGAACATTTTACAAATGTATTTTATTCTAAAGCATACCTTGAGGACATAATTTATCCCAAGGTGCTCATGTATGTCTATCAAAAGTAATATTTCATATGCATTTTGATATTTGGTATTTTTTTATTTGTAAAGAAGAAATGCATCATAAGCTTTAGAGAACAGCAATGCTACATTCTAATCCATGCATTAATACAGAAAGTACTTCAAAATGTATACTGGCCATATTGACCTATGTCATAATAATCCATGCATAAATGAAAAATATTAGCCCTGCTCAAGTATTTTAGGGATATTCCATGTTTAACATTGATTGGGGTAGCACTTCCCATTAAAGAGTGAAGTGCAATTTGTGGATCTTCCTGGATTCACAGCTCTTGCTTGAAGCACATGTAGCAAAAGACCTTTACACAAATTCATCTAGAGCATCAGTTGTGCCCTTTCCTAGATTAAGAGGCCCTTCAGAAAATTACTCATGACATAGTCATCACACAACTCAACTACTACAACACACTCTACGGGTGGCCTGTTTGAAGGGACCTATAGCCTGTGCTTAAAGTTATGGTTATTGCATTCCTCTTGCAGTCATGTGATTGAAATCTGGGTACTTAGCAACCTGTTTGCACATACGACTGGTAGCCAAGTCTCTGCATCACAGTCACATAATCATCATTTGCAATCTTCTCTGCCGGCTTTCCCAGAAAGTCAATGGGGAAGCTAGCAGGGAAGGTCACAAACCTCTGTTGCCTGCCAAGAGAACTCCCTCTGGTTTCTGGGGACTGGCTAAAAACGGTCTACCCAAAATCCTAGCAGGATTTTAGCATGGAGTATTTGCACCATGGGGCATTTGCAGCCAGCTACTAGAATTGAGAGGGCCCTCTAGACTCTGGGAGCTGGCTACAAATGCCCTGGGCTACAAACACTCTATGCCAAAATCATATTTCAGCCAATCTCTTTAAGACCATAAGGGCTGCACAGCCAAATCGCTCCAGCAGACATTTCTTTGAGAGTGAAAGGGATGCCTGATGGAGGGATTTGGCCCCGCATGAAGCAGAGTCCCTCCAACAGTTAGCTTCTTAAGAGTGAAGCCTGGGAGTTGGATTACTTTCTGAATCCTCTCCATCTCCACAAAGATAATTGGGAGGTTATCATTTTCTTAAGCACCAAAACATATATTTTGGCACAATTATGATTGCTGCAATTACAAACAATGTGGTGGAACTTTATTATTGCTGCCCCTATTTCAATTTCTGTATGGTTATTGGAGGCAAGGCATAAAGTAGAGTGCCTAGAATAACCTGTTTTCATGGAGCCTCAATAGAATAGAATAGAATAGAATAGAATAGAATAGAATAGAATAGAATAGAATAGAATAGAATAGAATAAGAAATAAAAATAAAATAAAATAAAAATTAAAATTAAAATAGAATAAAAATAGAAATAGAATAAGAATAAAAATAGAAATAGAATAGAAATAGAATAAGCTGGAAGGGACCTTGGAGGCCTTCTAGTCCAGCCCTCTGCTCAAGCAGGAGAACCTATACCATCTTAGACAAGTGACTGTCTAGCCTCTTTTTAAAAATCTCCAGTGATGGAGCACCCATGATTTCTGGGGGCAAGCTGTTCCACTGGTTAATTGTCCTCACTGTCAGGAAGTTTCTCCTTAATTCCAGGTTCTTTCTCTCTTTGATCAGTTTCAAACCATTGTTTCTTGTTCTGCCCTCTGGTTCTTTGGTGAATAACGTGACCCCCCCCCCTCTTCTTTGTGGCAGCCGCTCAAATACTGGAATGCTGCTATCATGTCTCCCCTATTTCTTCTTTTCTTTAGACTAGCCAAACCCAAGTCCCGCAGCTGTTCTTCGTATGTTTTAGTCTCCAGGCCTTTGATCGTCTAAGTTGCTCTTCTCTGATTTTTTTCCAAACTCTCAACATCTTTTTGTGATATGGTGACCAAAATTGGCTGCAGTATTCCAGGTGTGGTCTTACTAGAGTTTATAAAGTAGTACTAATACCTTGCGTGATCTTGATTCTATGCCTATGTTTATACAACCCAGGATTGTATTAGCTTTTTTGGCTGCTGCTGCACACTGTTGGCTCATAGTTAAGTGATTGTCCACTAGGACTCCAAGATCCTTCTCACAGTTACTGTTTTTGAGCCAGGTCTTGCCCAATCTGTATTTATACCTTTGATTTTTGCTGCCTAAATGTAAAACTATGCTTTTCTCCACATTGAAACTGATTTTGTTGGACAGGGCCCATTGTTCAAGCTTGTCAAGATCTTTTTGGATCCTGAGTTTGTCTTCTGGGGTGTTGGCTACTTCTGCCAGTTTGGTGTCATCTGCAAATTTGATGAGTTCCCCTTCAATTCCCTCATCTAAGTCATTGAT
>NW_015386329.1:1237791-1241568 GCF_001527695.2 Protobothrops mucrosquamatus | reverse complement strand
TCAGATACTTCCCCGGTGCTCCAGGATTTTTGAAAGATATGGTGCAGTGGTTCTGAGATAACATCTGCTAGTTCCTTCAGAACTCTGGGATGTAATCTGTCGGGTCCCAGTGATTTATATTCGTCAAGGTCGGATGGGTGTTCTCTTACCATTTTCTTGCTTATTTTAATTTTTGTTTCTAGTTTGTCTTTTGCAGTGGGTTTTTTTGGTAAGTTGGGCTATAGTTTCTTTTTGTGTGAAGATGCAACATATGAGTTAAGCAGCTCTGCTTTCTCCCTGTTGCCTGTTATTTCCTTGCCATCTTCTCTCTTTAGTGGACCTACAGTTTCCTTGACTTTTTCCTTGTTGTTAATATGTTGGAAGAAACTTTTTTTTATTATCCATGATTTCTGTTGCAAGTCTTTGTCCGTTCTGAGCCTTTGCTTTCCTGACTTCATCTTTGCATGTTCTGGCTGTCTGCTGATAATCGGCCTTAGTTATGTGCCCCTCTTTCCATTTTTTGTATTTGTCCTTTTTGTTTTAGTTTGTCAGAGAGATTTTTGTGCAGCCATGCTGGTTTCTTTTTGAATTTATTGTGGATTTTTTTTTCAGTGATATTGTGCTGGTTTGGGGTTTTATTAAAATTTTATTAATTTTTATAATTAAACAATAAGTAATATGATGCATTTATAACACAAACACACACAAAAAAACCCCCAATCCAACTCAATACATTATCGGAAATGCTCACCAGTCCCCGCCTTGCCTCCGCCCTCATCCACTTTCCTTTCCTTCCTACCTCTAGCCCACAACCTCTCCTCCTTCCTCCTTCCCATTTCTACATCCCCCCTCTTCCTGACCACCTCCTCGAGTGCAATTCGGGGTACCAACCGAGCATCTCCTCTTATCAATACAATTATTATTAATATATGTATACATCAATTTTATTTTAATACCCCTAAACCCCTTCCCCCCCTGGACTTCCCGGAACCAAATACAGGACTAAAACAGATCATTCCAAATCTAAATTACAATTTAACTAAGCAAATATAATACTATCAGTATATACCTACTTCAACTCTAATAAAGCAATTGAATTAATTAAAATTAATTAAAAACCAATATATACTCCAAAAACTATGTAACATTTAATCACTCCATACATCTAATATAATCTATCCACCTTCAACATTTAAACTTTACATAATTTTTCCTTGCATTTTACACTTAAATTTTCCCTTCACTTTCTTCCCTCTCCAATCTATACTTTCAATAAAGTCTTAAGTCAATACCTCCTGCTTCACAGCTGGAAAAAAAATAAAATAAAATCCCAGTCTTAATTTTTTACCTCTTTCAGGAAAAAAAAAGAACAAAAAGCTCTTTACAAACATATAAACTAATTTGTTCCATTTCCATAATAAAGTCTCATTTCCAGCATTTATCCATCTTTTGGCTTACAAAGCTTGCTAAGCATTCCTTGCATGTCTGTGGCAGCCACTCTCTTTGGCCTCGCCCCTCCCACTGGCTCCGAAGGCTGTGGATATGTTATAGAAACTGTTTCTTTTTGTTGCTGTCTCTCTTTACGCCTATAAGCAGCACGGGTCATCCTTTGCTCCTTCTGAGGATCTTCTACTGTTAACGACATGGCCCCAGGCAATTCCACAACAGGTTACTCTATCAGATCTTCCTGTACTTTAGATATCAATGATGATGACATATCAGCTTTCAGGACCGACGTATAAAAATCTTTGGCTTTTTGAACAGAGTTTAGTCCAGTGGTTCTCAACCTGTGGGTCGGGACCCCATTTGGGGTCGATCGACCATTTCATGGGGGTCGCCAAGCAAGGCTGTCCGCCATTTTTTTTCCCTATTTCCGGCGGGTGCCTTACCTCCCTTGGGCTGGGCCAGCTGGTGGTCGGCCTGCTCCGTCTCTGCCGCTTGCCAGCTACGCCTCGGCCGGCGCAGGGGGCGGAACCACGCATGCGCGGCGCTCCCGGGCAGGGAAAGTCCTCGACTTACGACCGGTTGGGTAGTCCTCGACTTACGACCAGTTTAGTCCTCGACTTATGACAGGTTTAGTCCTCGACTTACGACCGGTTGGGGTCGCGGCATTAAAAAGGTTGAGAACCACTGGTTTAGTCTATGTCTGGTCCCTGCAAAGTTGAATATAATACCCAAAGGAATTTCCCATCTGAAAGGTATCTGCCGCTTCTTTAACTCCTGAGTCAAGAATGTAAAATCCTTTCTTCTTCTTAAGATTTTAGGAGGTATTTCTTTTAAAAGTATAATATCTTGTGCGGCAATTTGAAACCTCTGCTGATAAAAAAGCTGTATGATTTCATTACGACGTATTCTTGTAGTAAAATAAACAACCACATCTCTAGGTAAATTTCTTTGACGTGCAACCCAGGAGTTCACTCTGAAAATTTTTTCTACTTCTCCATAAATCACCTCTGGATTGCAATTCAATACCAGGGCTAAAGCTGTCACAACTTCCTCTTTAAGTTTCTCTTGTGGGTACTCTGGAAGACCCCTGATTCTCAAAGCAAATTCCAATTGTTTATATTGCATCATTAACATATCATTTTGAAAAGTTTCCACTCCTTCCTCTACCTTTTCAAGTCTATCCTCCGTTCCCTCCATTTTCTCCACTAATTCATCCACTCGTCCCTCTACCCGATCAATATGAGATGCAAGTCCTTGGAAGATATGTGATAAATTTTCACAAAGTTCCTGATTTTTCTTTTCCAAAAGTTATTCTGTTTGTTTCAGAGTCTGCAATGAGGACTTGGCTAAAGCCTCTTGTAAATCTTTGAGTGTAATGGAGGGAGGAGGTGTTGGTGGGGGAGATCTAGGTTTTTGTTGTTGAGTTTGCACCACAGGAGAAGAAATAGCTGTTTTAGACAACGCAGGAACAGTACGTTTTGAAGCCATTCTGCCAAATTATTTTTTTAAAAAAAATCACAAGTATAAGCTTTAAAAAATTGACTTTAAATTAAAAAAAAATTAAAATCCTTTAAAGTACATCCACAACCGGAAGAAAGTGAAAGTTTTCCTTTTGTTAAAAAAAAAAGGAATGGTTCCGCGGCCATTTTCTTGTCACTTTCACTTATAGCAAATAAAAAGTCCCAATAAAGTCTTCGAGTTAAAGTCACTTTTTAACTAAAATAAAGATCCCCTGTCAGATTCCGTCTGTTTCAAAAGTTACTCACAAGCAGCTACAATGTAACAGCAGTGGCGGCGACATCTGACTTCGCTCCGAGGAACGAAGACACACCGAGCTGCGGAGAAGAGGTCAGGACTCCGGGGGAATTCTCACCTACACCCCCCCAGGATCGCTCCTGGGGGGACTAGGGAACTCAACCCCTATCCCAACCAAACTCACTTTCTCCCCTTCGCCCGGGGAGAAAGTTCCGAGCCGCAAAACAGCTGATCCGCGCTGTTTTGACGGCTTTGACGCAGACCCGGGCTGGAGGCTAAGGAAAAAGCCTCCTTCGGCGGCGCCTCGCCACAGGAAGTCCCTCACAGTTACTGTTTTTGAGCCAGGTCTTGCCCAATCTGTATTTATACCTTTGATTTTTGCTGCCTAAATGTAAAAGTATGCTTTTCTCCACATTGAAACTGATTTTGTTGGACAGGGCCCATTGTTCAAGCTTGTCAAGATCTTTTTGGATCCTGAGTTTGTCTTCTGGGGTGTTGGCTACTTCTGCCAGTTTGGTGTCATCTGCAAATTTGATGAGTTCCCCTTCAATTCCCTCATCTAAGTCATTGATGAAGATATTGAAGAGTACTGGGCCT
>NW_015386329.1:1233138-1237304 GCF_001527695.2 Protobothrops mucrosquamatus | reverse complement strand
CCCCGGTGCTCCAGGATTTTTGAAAGATATGGTGCAGTGGTTCTGAGATAACATCTGCTAGTTCCTTCAGAACTCTGGGATGTAATCTGTCGGGTCCCAGTGATTTATATTCGTCAAGGTCGGATGGGTGTTCTCTTACCATTTTCTTGCTTATTTTAATTTTTGTTTCTAGTTTGTCTTTTGCAGTGGTTTTTTTTTGGGTAAGTTGGGCTATAGTTTCTTTTTGTGTGAAGATGCAAAATATGAGTTAAGCAGCTCTGCTTTCTCCCTGTTGCCTGTTATTTCCTTGCCATCTTCTCTCTTTAGTGGACCTACAGTTTCCTTGACTTTTTCCTTGTTGTTAATATGTTAGAAGAAACTTTTTTTTATTATCCATGATTTCTGTTGCAAGTCTTTGTCCGTTCTGAGCCTTTGCTTTCCTGACTTCATCTTTGCATGTTCTGGCTGTCTGCTGATAATCGGCCTTAGTTATGTGCCCCTCTTTCCATTTTTTGTATTTGTCCTTTTTGTTTTAGTTTGTCAGAGAGATTTTTGTGCAGCCATGCTGGTTTCTTTTTGAATTTATTGTGGATTTTTTTTCAGTGATATTGTGCTGGTTTGGGGTTTTATGATCGCATTTTTCAGAGTTTCCCATGCTTCTTGGGCTGTTTTCCCCTTTAGGATTTTCATCCATGGGATCTTTCCTAGGTTCTCTCTGAGTTGGTTAAAGTCAGCTCTTTTGAAGTTCAAGACACTGGTTGGATTGTTTTCTGTTGCTACTGTTTACGTTATATTAAATTCCAGTATGACGTGGTCTCTTTCACCCAAGGTTCCGGCAACTTCAACTCCCTCTGTCACTTCTTCTCTATTAGTTAGAATTAAGTTCAGTATAGATTTACATCTAGTTCCCTCCTCCACCTTTTGGATGACAAAGGTGTCGGCTAGATTGGTTAGGAATCTGTTTGATCTCCCGCTTGCTGCAGAGTTTGTCTCTCAGTTGATGTGTCCCATTACTACTGTGGTATGCTTCCTACATATATGTGTTAACTGGTTGGCAAAGAATTCATCTATTTCTTCTGATTGGTTGGGTGGTTTGTAATATACACCTATGGTAATGTCACTTTTTTTCTCTTTTATATTGACCCATATACATTCTGGAGAGATTTTATCTTGGATCATGTGTATTTTTGTAGATATGTAGTGTTCTCTTACATATAGTGCAACTCCCCCTCCTCTTTTTGTAGACCTGTTTCTTTTGAACAATTTGTATCCATCCATCAGTCCATTCCATTCATGGGTTTTGCCCCACCAGGTTTCTGTAATGCCAACTATGTCATATCCTCCCTCATGTACTATTGCTTCTAGTTCACCCTGTTTGTTCCCCAAGCTTTGAACAATTTTTAGTATATTTTATTTAAATCATTATAGGTCCTGTTTTCAGAATTCTCATTTAAGCTTAGTTTCCCCTCAGTAGTCAAAACATTTCTTGTCAGTTATAGTTTTCTCAAAATTGATTACATTTAAATATCTAAAATATTTCATATGTTTAAATCATCCCTTCTATGTTCAGCTAGTTTTTTGTGCTGAGCTGGTCTAATAGCTGGTCTTTCTGAGCTGGACAAGTTTTCTAGTTGGTTTTTTCTCTGCTGAGCAGGTTTAATAGCTGGGTTTTCTCTGCTGGGCCTTCCTACTAACTGCCTCCATCCGCCACTCCACTGCTCTGTTTCCGGCCATTGCTCCATCTTCAACGTTCAGCCAGGTTCTCTAGCTGCTGATCAGGTCCTCTGCTGCTCCACCACCTCTGTCATGCTGCCTCGTTGCCACTTGCAGGCCTCCCTGTCAAGTCCAGGTAGCACTTGGTCTGCTGCTGTCTGTAGGCCCTGGTCTACTGTTGTTCGTAGCACCTGGTCTGCTGCCATCTGTATGCCCTGATCTACAGCCATCCGTAGCACCTGGTCTGCTGTCATATGTAGGCCCTGGTCTACCACTGTCCATTGCACCTGGTCTGCTGCCATATGTAGGCCCTGGTCTACTGTGCTGCAGCATTCCACCACCCCCACCAACAGCTCTGTGGCCACGTGGCTCCCGTTTACTGGTCTATCGCACCGGTGTTCTGCTTCCAGCAAACAGGGCTGCCTGGATGGTTCACAATAAGCTCTCCTCTTCTCTCCCTGGCTGGCTCTCCTCCCTGCTCCTCTATCTCACTGGCTCTCCTGTTTCTCCTCTCTGCCAGCCATTGTGCTGCCCTCAGTCGGTTTTTTCTCTCCGCCCCACAGCTGATTCTCTGCTCTGCAGATCTTTCTTCTCCTTTTCTCTTCTCTAGTCTTTTTTATTTTTCTGACTTATCTTTCCCTCTTTACCTCTTCTCCTACCATTTTGTCTTAGTTTAAGATAACTTAGTTTAATAGCAACTTCTCTTCCCACATTGTAACCATGCTTCCTCTGTGGAAGCTTAGGACTTCTTAGGACTTCTAAGGACCTCTTAAAACTTCAACTTTATTCAGAAAGAAAAATTGACCATTAATCCAGTTTATGTGATGTAGTTGACTTTGTTTTTAGTTTCAAGCAGTGCAAAAACTAAACACAAAGTGTTTTAAACTAAAACTAACTCCCTCTCAATTACAGTAATTGGGAAGATGATTGAATGAATTAAGATGTTTGCACAACACACTAAACCCTTCCTTCACCCAATTAAGCATATCATACAAACAGGAGCTGGATTCATGCAACTACCCCCTAAATTCTTATTAAGAAAACACACTTGTTTTGTTCATCTGGCATACAATATCTATAAATAAGAGGACTCCCTCTTGTCTCTAGAAGCATGGGTACAAACACCCCATCCTGCAAATACTCCATGCCAAAATCTTGTTTGGGTTTCGGCACAAACCCTATCCAGCCAACCTCTTTGAGAGCGAAAGGGCTGCCCCTTGGAGGGTGCCTACAGCCTCAAGCCATGTGCTGCCAAACAACTGACTGGGGTGTTGCAGCAGCAGCACCATCATCACTAGTTCTGTGGTCTCCCAAGCACAGTTCCTAGTCTGCTCTCTGCACAGCCCATGAAGCTACTCCAAGGTGTTATTTCATGCCAGCCTCCATAGCACACAAATCCACAATAAAAAAACAAGTTTGAAAACTTGTCAGTCTTTCTACCAACTGTCCACAAGTTCTCGGCAACATACCCCAGCACTCAACAATATACAGTCCATCAGCAACAACTGTCTGGCCTCAGTACATATAAAAGCTAAATTACAACATTCTCCATAACACTCAAACACATTTTTTCCTGAAATCCAAAATTACTTGATATTATTTAAATACAGAAAGAGGGGAAACAATTATCAAATTCTTGCCTCAGTTCCTGCTCTAGTTTTCTGCATTCTTGCTCTGCTCTGCTCTGCTCTGCTCTCTTTTTGGCAGGGTTTATGCCCATGTTCACAAGTCCCCAGAACTTGTGTTTGTTTCTTTGAACTTTCTTTCTGTTTTCAGCTAGAGTTGGCAAGCGCTTCCAGATATCACTCAAGAATTCTTACTGTAGAGAAGAATGAAACCTCAGACACAAACATTGTTTGCCCAATGCAGTGCAAAGACTAGAAGGTCAGACTTCTCTCCTTATAATCAGGATGGAAGTGGTTAATCCAAAGAACAGGTCTCCGGGGGCCACAGAGGCATCTGCTGCAGAAATCAAAAAAGTCAAGATGGCGATTGCAACTGCTTCACTTTAAGCCTGTTTTTACATGGGTTGTTTATCTGCTGCATATAACAAAAGGGGTGTGGCTTTAATCACACAGTTGTCACACTCATCATGACTTTTTATTTATTTATTTATTTATTTATCGAATTTATATCCCGCCCTTCTCCCTGCGGACTCAGGGCGGCTGACAATCAATTTAAAAATACATCAAAAACAATTACAAAATTTAAAATTAGTTAAAAAGAAATATTTAAATGTTGTCTAATTAAAATATGAATAAAACCCCTCTAAAAATTCCCCTAGGCCAGTCCCGCTTGTTGGAATAGCCATGTCTTAAGGGCGCGGCAGAAGGAAGGGAGATCAGGGATCACCCTGATCTCTGGGGGCAGCTCATTCCAGAGGGTGGGAGCTCCCACAGAGAAGGCCCTCCCCCTTGGGGTCGCCAGCCGGCACTGTCTGGCCGACGGCACCCTGAGGAGACCCACCCTGTGGG
>NW_015386329.1:1224498-1231721 GCF_001527695.2 Protobothrops mucrosquamatus | reverse complement strand
GGTCCGGAAGTCCATCCTAACGAGAGCATGATCTGACCATGACAAGGGCTCTATATTTATCTCCCCCATTTCCAGATCATTCTGCCACTGGCCACTCCCTACTCCCTTCGAGAATGTCTTTCCAGTACTTGGGGGGAGGGGGGCTTTTTTACATGTCCACCACATGTAATTAAACATTCCTTCTATTTCCAATAATTTCTCGCATATGATTTGTCTACCTTAAATATAATTGATGGACTATCTGTAAACCATTTAAATTACTGCATACTATCTGTTAATTATTGTGTACAATAACAGAATAAAACAGTTATTGTGTACAATAACAACAGAGTTGGAAGGGATCGTGGAGGTCTTCTAGTCCAACCCTGCTCAGGCAGGAAACCCTATACCATTTCAGGCAATTGGTTGTCTAATCTTTTCTTAAAACTTCCATTGTTGGAGCATCCACAACTTCTGGAGGCAAGTCTGCAAAACATTTTTACCAATTTTCTGTTGTTAATTAATTCAGTGTAAATTTTATAGATTTAATCCATAATTTTTCCCATTATTGTGTCGTAATGATTTCTTTGTCCATTCACCCCCTGTGAATAAAGACAGAGCAATAAGTATTTGGCAAAGACTGGAATGCAGTATAATGTTGGTGTACCTACAGACTTTATATATAAACTTCTTAGAAATAATACAGAGACAAAACAAGTAAAAACATGTATGATAAACTGGATGCAAAATTTCAAAAAAACTTCTTCCAATGTAACAATGGGGAGAACTGTGGAAAAAAATCTATAAAATTTATCCCACGTTGTAACAAGAGAAAACTGGTATGAAATGTTTATGGATGGTATACAACCCTGACAATAATTGCCAAAAGAGACAAATCATACTTATTTATAGAAATAAATGCTGGAAATGCCATGAGAAAGATGGAACATTTTACCACATTTGAGATGGAACCACACTTAACTGATATTGTATAGTAGAAATATCCTCATTTACCATGTTTCAAAAATGTTCTTTTTCTTTTCCAGATTCTAACCCTTATGCATGTTTTGTTAACTCTGTTCTTACCAGTGAGAAAAGTCTAGGGTTTCAAACTTGAGATTTTTTTCTCCCACCTTCCTTAATTACTGCACTGTAATGATATTGGAAGGTGATTGAAATATGTTTATATAAATGCCCCTGATCTAACCAAGGAATGTCTGATTCCCACATGTTTAATTTAATCACATATTAACTTCTAACTATTGGCAAATATATTTTAACCTATTTTTTAAAAAAAATATGGAGCAGTCTTCCATATCTTTCGAATAATACTGTGTATTATTTTATTTTGTGCAAACCAACAAACTGTACACCATAAATCTAGCTTAATTTCAGGCATCTGCACATTTTGGCTGAGATCTAGAGAACCCTTTGTTTGTAGTAGCCCCTGACTTTTCTTTTCCCAAAAGTTTCCTGTACCTGTCAAAGATTTTGGAAGGGAAATTCTCTCAGCTTCTGTTTTTTCCTAAACTGAGCACAGCATGAGAGATCATCACAAGTTATCTACAATTATTTTGGGCATCCTGACGACTGAGAATCTTACATTTTTGTTCAACATTCACAATATGTTTAACAGTCAGAAATATGGGTTACATCACAATATACTTCTAGAACTTCCTCACTCATCTAAAGCTACCACAACAAATAATTTTTTTTAAAAAAAATAAGTGTCAGTCCAAAACACCATTCCTTGCAACAGTTTTAGACATCACTAGAATGTCAAAAGCATGTCCTTCAATATTTAACTTACTCACTCTTTGCTCCTCATCTCAAGTTGAACAATATGTTAATTACCTGATGAAGCATTATAATTACTCTAACAGCTCTGCTCTTACTTATAATTATGGCATCCACACTTTCTTTTTCATATGCCTCAATCTATACCTATTACATTGTCATGGTGAAGCCACATTAACATTATAATACCATATAATTAGCTGATGAGCAATTAAATTATTCCACTGCTCTTGTTCCTCTTAGCCAAGAGGTTGGTTTCTAAGCTCCATTATCTCTCCTTCCTCTCTGATTTACGTTAAAGGCTTTTTCTGTGCATAGGTTCTTAACAGCCTTTAATTTTATTCAAGTATTTGTATTTTCATTTCAAAACAGCCATTTCATTTAATAATGGAACTAGTTACAGAAAAGGATGATGGTTTGAGAGGTTTTTAACTTGTATTTTTGTCCTCCTGCCCCCATTGGATAGACAAAACAAGTCTCACTCCAAAAAATTAGAGGAGGGAAACCCCAAGAACTGTATTTTGCATAGCCACATTACAAGGAAAGCCCTATTTTGTTCTCATTATTTTTAATGGATTGTGTTCTTTTTTTTTTTAGTTCAAAAATGGAAATGATTTCTATTTTTTTATAGTCCACTTTTATTAAATGGAATAAAAGCTACACATTATCTAGTGCTGACCTAGTCAAAGCCTTACATCTAACATTTGCAGTAATGGAGTTAGGGTTTCTCCTTTTCTCCTCCCCTTTGAACATATAATCTGTTTTAGGAAGTTTCTTGATTTTGAAGCAGATTTTAGAGAAATATGAAAATATTAGCAGTGGAAATCCATACTGCTAGGATATTCTATTCTGTTAGTACACAGAAGTCTTGATAAACTGAGGTGAAGAAAAAACTCAATGTTTTAGAGTATTATAATAATGGTAGATGCATGAACAAGACTATTTCTCACGTCACTGGGGTTATTTTCCTTTTGCTACTGATTTTCATATCTGCAGATATATAACTAGGATATTTCAATTCCAGCATACTTTTGTAATGCAATTTCAATATAAGCCCTTAGATTGGTTCTGTGTTATTCAGTGGAATTGCATTGATTCTACAACATAACATTTGTAGAAGTATCTTTTTTCACTGCATCAATATCAAGCAGAAATAAAAATGTTTTACTTTTTTTTTCAAGGAGCTCTGCTGAATTAGGGCCTCTGCTGAGAACTAATACAATAAATGGCAATATTTACTCTTCATGAGTAAAACATAACCTTTTTAGGAGATGCTTTAAAAAAACTCTTCTGGAAATTATATATGACATACATGTTGGTTATCACTTGTATTCACTTTCTCAAAGAAAAAAAATATACACATTCTACACATACATAGTGTAAATTGAAGATCTGTGATATCAACTTTTATTTTTTCAAATCCAACAAAGGGATGGGCAATTGATGACTTTCTGCATTGCAATATGCTTGCTTACTGATTTATTATCAGAAACCAAAATTAATTGCTGTTCACTAATTCCAGACACTGTTACTATTGCTTATTCTGGCTGGGGTTCACCTGCTTTAGAGTCCAACAAAGTCTCAAGGGATGTATGTTCCCCATCCTAACATGTAAAGGAAGAATGAAGCTTTTTATTCAGAATTCCTTTCATCTACCTCTTTTTTTCTGTCCTTCCAATTCTAATATAATGATACTTAAGATTTTTTTCAACATAATATGATTTAAATATATATTTTTGCAGCAATATTTTTTTTTAAAAAACCTGCTGCCCTATTTAATGATTTCTACAAGCAGACTAGCAGTTGCCAATTTCCTAGTGAAATCTGGTGCCTATATAATTGTTCTCTTGCATGTTGTATCATGCAAGACAGATTGGCATTCTTTGGCTTGTGTCTATATTTATAATGATGAAGCACAAAGGTCAGGAAGTGGCTCATCCCCCAAACAGCAGTGTATCAGTTTATAGGTCATCACCCTTCTAAGTGGTAATAATCAATTTGTAATCAGAAATATAAAGAGCCACAGCAAAAGTGCATATATATTTCTATAACAGATTGCAAACACTGATTTAGGCAATCTTTCTTTACTATAACTAAAATACAGTACCTGTAAGAATGAATCATTTTTAAAAGATTGATTTTTCTCTATTTTGTTTTTAAAAAATACTGTGGAATACAATGATTTAAACAACATACGGTAGTATTTGTCAGATAGGGCTGTGTCTCCAATTGCCATCAATCCCAAACCCATAGTAGATCCAGATAATTTGGGATAGTTTTTAATTCACTTCAGGTAAGTAAAGGGCTCTACTTCACCCTCTGATACAGAATTCTCCAGGGAATTCTGTCTCCAATATGTTGCTCAGGAGCTGTATTGTAAGCCAAAAAGGAAAGAAAGAAAAGAACGCAAAAAAAAAAAAGAAAAGTCTTGCTACTTTATCTCATAAAATGCCTTGGTTAGGGAAGGGAGTACTGGATTCAATGACAGTGCCCTCCCCATCACTTGTGCTGCAGCTTGCCAAAATCCTGAGAGGGAGGGGATGGGAGAAAAGGGGGACTGTAAAGGGGGAAGAGCAGCATGGATAGGAAGCAGAGCTGTGAGCCAGTTTCATCTGGCCCACTTCAAGGACTTTTGGGCACCGAGGACCTGGGAATGGAACGTTAACTGCCTCTCAAAGTATCTTGTTCTCAAAACATCCAGCTACCATCATATTGGGCCCTGAGGAACTGGTCAAAGGGGAGGAGGGCTAAGGGTTTGGAACAATGTAGCAATTTGTGTGGGTTTTCTTCAGATCTGGCTTTGCTTTTGCTGCATCCAGTTGTCTCTAGTAAAAGAGCCTTGTCACCTTCTGATGGAGTCAAACGTCTTTCTTTCCTTAAAGAGCCAGCTGGGGCAGGGCTGACAGACAGACAAGTCTGCTTTTAGAGTGATCTTTGTGGTGACATTATCCTTAGTTGCCCCAGTCATAACATTTTCAGTTTGCACATGTGAAAAGAATTCTCTATTTAACCATTTGTTCACATTGGTTAAGCGGTCTTCTTTTATCCTTAAAAGTAAGTCATTCTGTGGATGTTTTATTTACCTGACTGGTTTAAGAAACATATTTCATTTTTGGGGAAAAATTAGTAAGTGAAACCCTTACATTTCTTTCTCATTGTGAACCTTCATTTAGTCTGATAATGGGATTTATCATTTTTAGTACCCCTTTTCTTTGCACAACAATCTACCAACTTATCATCCTCAAATTTGCCTCATATATTCCTCAATGCAGAATCTATTTTTGCTTCAATCTAAGTGTTTCCCTTCATTGCCTAATAGTGATCTAGCTTTCCTGTAAATTTAAATCTTTAAACATTTTCAGTAAAAGAAAAAACTACTATGGTCACTTTAAAGTGATTCTTAAAGGCATTTAGCTTGAAGTCCTTTGTACGAATTTCTATAAAATCTGGCATGCTTCTTTCACATATAATTTTAAGACCACCCTGTAAATTTCACTCTGTTCAGATCATAATAATATATACTTGTTTTTTTCCATTCTACATATGATGATGGAAGCAATCTGAACACTTAAAAAAACAACCCTTTTTTTTACAACGTAGGTTTTCTTATTCATTTCTTTTGCACAGTAATCTCGTTACACATTGAAAATAAAATTATAAATAAAACTATTACCTGTACAGAGTATTCACTGTTTCTTTTATGATGGTAATAGCAATTTTTGTGTGTGTGAGAGAGAGAGCCTTTTTAGTTAGTGCTGTGCTGAATTTTGATTTAGTTTATTCCATTTAAAAAAGACGGTTCTTCAAACTGAAAGGGAGGAGATCAATTTAATTCAGCATCTGGGGCAGGAGAAAGAGTGCAGTGATAGTGTTTGGGGCATTTCCCCCCTTGTTTCCTTGCCTTTCTAAGGTCCTTCAGGTTTAACTGCCTCCATCGTGTGGCACTTTTTTTCCATTGCCACAAAAACTGGGATCAGAAGTAATGAACATAAGTTGTAGGTAACCAGATTTCATTTAAATATAAGGGAAAAAATCCTGAGGTTAAAATTCATAACAAAATGGAACAATCTACCACAAAAGTTGTTTTGGGTTTTTTTAAAGGAGGTGGAGGATAACAACCTCTATCGAAGTTGTTTGAATCGGTTTTCTTGAACATTACAGAGGGTTGGACTAGGTGACCCTTCCAACTCTCAAATTCTAAGCTTCTGTATTCTTCTCATAATGATTACTTGATGAACAACTATTATCCAGCAACAGTGTGTAAAAAGGAAAAGAATACACGGCAAGAAGCCCTTGTGCTACTGCTGCTAATGAGGTTAACATTCCTTTCCACTATATATACATAAAATACTGCTCCAATATTTTGATCAGTACTTTATGTACATATTTTATTTTAGTATTAGATCGGTATTTTATGCTTATCAGAGCCATGAAAGCTTAATAGCCTTTAAGCTTCCACAAAATTATTAGCTTTTTAAAATGTGTAATAAAAACAAAATTGACAATTGCAAGATTTTATTAACAAAAAGAAAGTGAGGCAAAATAATATACATTCCTCTACTCATTTGTTTGGAAAGCCAGTTTGGTGCAGTGGTTAAGAATTCAGACTAGACACTAGAAGATCATGAATTTTAGTCTTGCCTTATGCACAGAGCCAGCTGGATGATCCTGGGTCCATCATTCTCTCTGCAGTTCCAGGAAAACAGTAGAACACAATCCAGCCAATCAGTTCTGAGATCTTATCAAGGGACTAGTCCAGACTCGGCAGGAGTCAAAACCTGACTCAGAGGTACCTCCCTCCCCACTGCAAAACCTCATTAGTTTACTTTTTTTAATAATTTATATTAGTTATTACAAAATGTACTGCAGATATGTACTCACACGTTATATGTTATATTGCATATTATTTTAAGACCAAATAATTAGCAGAAAAATTCATTAATAAAGGAAAGGAGAATGCTTCTTAATTTGTACTGAAATATAATTCCTACCAACTCAGCAACAAGAGAAATTATATTCCACTTAAGTTTTCGTGATTGTTATTACTCCAGGCAAAGTCACAATAGAAAATCAGAATCTTATTTTAAATCAAGAATTGACAAACAGTCGACTTCCGGTGGCAGGCGACTTCGTCGGTCGCAGCTGTTTGCTGCCTCCCGCCTGTTTTGCGTAAAAGCCGGTTTGACAGCCAGCACCAGCTGTCAAACGGCTTGATACCTTTCCCCTGGGCATAAGGGGATAGGTGAGTTGCCCGGGGTAGGAGTTGAGTTCCCGAGTCGTCCTATATGGACGATGTAGGTGAGAACTCCTCCGGAGCCCCGAGGATTCTCCGCGATCCAGGACGCCTTCGCTTCGGCGAAGCTAGAAGCCGCCGCCACCGCTGCAACTTGAAGTTAATTGTGAGTTTTACTTGTAAGCAGACGAACCAACTTTGGAAGCTTGCTTTT
>NW_015386329.1:1199917-1223868 GCF_001527695.2 Protobothrops mucrosquamatus | reverse complement strand
TATGGGAATTAACTTGGTATAGAAAGAAAGCTAGAGTCAGATATAAATATGACATTAAATGTTATCTGATGGGTTAAAAATGTCTTAAAGGTTTTTTTCTGATTTAATAACGAAGGAAGACTATTATAAATATGATAATGTTGTAATAATTGAATTTGTTTGATTTAACTATGAATGGATGGGAATTAAGGTCCTAAAGTTTCCTTTTTTTGATTTAATAATGGTTGAAGGAGGTGGACTTATTGTTAATGTTACATTTGATAAACAATTGAATGATAATTAAGTAATTGAAGTTGTAAACCTTATTAAGGGTTCAAAATGATTTCTCATAGGTGTAGTTTGATGAAATGACAGAATTTACTTGTTAACTTTATGGAAGATGGGAATTTTTTCTTTTTTTTTTTTTTAAGGGATGGTGTTAAACTATCTTGCTGAAATGGTAAAGATTTTGGGTATCTGAAGAATTAATTAAATGAATAATTTTTATTAAAAGGAAGACTATTATAAATATAATAATGTTGTAATAATTGAATTTGCTTGACTTAACTATGAATGGATGGGAATTAAGGTCCTAAAGGTTCTTTTTTTTTATTTAATAATGGTTGAAGGAGGTGGACTTATTGTTAATGTTACATTTGATAAACAATTGAATGATAATTAAGTAATTGAAGTTGTAAATCTTATTAAGGGTTCAAAATGATTTTTTATAGGTGTAGTTTGATGAAATGACAGAATTAACTTGTTAACTTTATGGAAGATGGGAATTTCTTTCTTTTTTCTTTTGTATAAGTAAGGGATGGTGTTAAAATATCTTGCTGAAATGGTAAAGATTTTGGGTATTTGAAGAACTAATTAAACAAATAATTTTTATTAATACGGAGGAGATGGATTGTTTAAGTTTAGAGTTTGGAGTTAGAGATATTAATATTTGTTTACTTGTATTTGAATATTAGCCTAGGTTTGGTTTGGGAAGTCCGGGGGGCGGGGGGATGGGATATAACATTGTGTAATATCTGTGATGTATTTCTTTTTTTTATGATGAAAACAATAAAATTTTATATTGAAAAAAAAGAATTGACAAACAGTGGAAAGGGAACTGCTGTTTAATTCATCTTGAGAACACATCTACATGGAAGAAATTAACGATAAAGCCTCAATATTTCTTTTCTTAGTCACAGTTGAATATGACTATATTCTTCTGTCTCTTAAATAGCTTCCAGGTTGTACAACACATACATTTAAACAACCAACAAAAATAACATTGCCAGCTTCCTAACTTTAGTGACTGGAATACTTTCAAATGTCATAAAATGGTAATGACAATCTTGGCCAGATTGCTACAAGATATCACATGTAGCAGTGAGAGTTAGCTACAGGAGAGTACACATATAACACTCTCTAGCAATATAGATCAGCATTCTATATGATTTTTCACGGAGGACAATTCATATATATTCAAATTAAAACCTTCATATTATAGCTTACTATGCTGACTGAAGTAGACCTTCCTTCCTTCCTTCCTTCCTTCCTTCCTTCCTTCCTTCCTTCCTTCCTTCCTTCCTTCCTTCCTTCCTTCCTTCCTTCCTTCCTTCCTTCCTTCCTTCCTTGTGCTCTTTCTCATTATTTCATTTTAATTTCTCTCAGTTTCAAATTATGCTTAAAATCATTTCACCATGGTTCTATACCAATTTGTAATTTTAAAATATTTTATTTATTATTTTATTTATTTATATGTTACCTTTCAATGACTTCCTGAAATGACTTACACTTAATAGGAGAATCATAAGTAAAATACAATAAAACTTAAGAAAAAACAAACTTCCATGATCCATCAAGAAAGCAGATGGTCGTAATCAGTGGTGGGATTCAGCCGGTCTGCACAACTTTGGCAGAACCGGTAGCTAATTTTTTGTTGCCCAGGCCCAGAATGGACTTCTGAAAGCGGCATCCACACAGAGAACCAGTTGTTCACATATTTGAATCCCACCACTGGTCGTAACAGCCTTGGAAGCAGGAATAATTGGTGAGGGGCTTCTATAGTGGTTTCACTTGCTGTCCTCTCTCTCACTTACATAGGCATACATTTTCATCTTCATATCTTTCATATCTATATGTAACTTTTTTTGTCTTACACAATTTTGCACTTTTCTTAATGTTTTCATTTTTTTAAATTATTTCAATAATATAAGCCTTTAATCTAGTCTACAAATGCTTATTTTGCAGGTAGGTTTTTAAAAAATACATTGGAAAATTCAGAAAAGTTCAAATATTAAAAATATCTATATTTCTGTTTAATAAGGGAGAATATTTGTAGCACAGGGTTGACATGAGGGGTCCTTGGTGCTCTCTGAGCTTGGTTGTTTTCTTGCAGACGTTTCATTATCCTAACTAGTTAACATCCTCAGTGTTCCATTGATGATGCTACCTAGTTTGGGTAATGAAATGTCTGCAAGAAAACAACCAAGCTCAGAGAACATCAAGGACCTCTCATGTTTTTGTTTCCTCATCAGTTCAAGAAGTGTATCTTGGGTAGTTTCAGACTGAAAAATGCCCCATTTTTACTACCAGAAAAAAAATTAATCCCTTCTGAAACATTTTAGAATTAAAATTATATAATCATTTTCTCCTGCTTCTGGGATTATTATAAGAGTTTATTATAAGAGTGATGGGAAAAGTAATACAAGTATTGTGTCTCTATGCATCCAAGCACAGAGACACTGTTATTTAATGCCTAGAGCCTTTGGACATAGAGCTGAAATCTAATCCATATGTGTTTCTACAACAATGCATTAAACCCCTATTCTCAAAAAACATAATGAAAACAATATTTCATCAAGAATAAGCACACAAAATCCCCTATATTCTATTGATTTTAGGCATAGACTGACATTGTGTAAGAACATGGTTTAAATCATAAAGTGTTTCTGAATCCCATTATTTTTGCGGGAGAGGAAGCACCTTTGAAATCTGTTACACTGAAATTAAGCTGACTTCAACTTCCTTCACTTTGTCTAAATTATGCCTTGTAAGGATGAAAGGAACACAGATCTTTAATAAGGAAGAACCCTAAAGTTTGTTAAATCTACTTCAGGGCAGTCCACTTCCGAAGATAGCCAGAAGCCAGCTAAACTGATATTGAAGCAGGATTGCAACTTAGCGTCATTTAAGGATTAGCATTGTTCAAGAGCACATGGAGTTAAAGTGTTAGAAAACTAGATGGGATTGTTGTCAGCCTGGCCTAACCTTGTAGCTGTATTTAGGGTACTTAATACTAGTTTTACTTTACACTTATTTTATTGTCTTGCTTATTATTGTTCAACTATTTGCATGTCCCAATAACTTGCTTAGTGTGACCAAAAATGAAAAGTTATCATTACAGATAATGCAGATATTAGGAATATTTGAACAGAAGACATTTTTTATTTTTTTCAATTCTTCACTGATTCTAACACTGTGATGACAGATTGCAAGTTTCTTCTTGACTCTCCCTATCATTTATGAACATTGGATTTGGATGAATTCCAAATTCATTTTACCACTGGATATGAAATAATAACTATATTGTGATCCATTTATCTTGGGTCACATATTAAAAGGTAATATTAGCAAAAAAAAAAGTTTATATTTGCAGTTTCTCTTTCACCTTTGGAAACCCCTTTGCCTTTATTGTTTCATTATATAAACTTTTTCTTATGGTGAGCTATAGGGACCCATTGGGATTGCTGCTATTGTACCAACCTCCCTGCAGGGTTGGTGATGGAGTTTCCCAGGTTTATGGTTCTGGGGGAACCTCAATATGTCTTGCCAGAGAGGGAGTTGGAATTAGCTTGGAATTCATGGAAGCCAATACTTCCATGGGCCTGTCCCAAGTCATCCAGGGCCTGACTAGTAAAGTGAAACACACCTGATTTGGTGTTTTTATTGAAGTGCTGCCTTTGTGACCTGGAACTGGTGAACCTATCTCTGATCTGCTTATCATGGTCAGATCACAAACTGATAACTATGAATTTCTTTACGGCAGCACTCCTTCCCAGGCAGGCAGGATATATTAGCAATAGCAATAGCACTTAGACTTATATACCACTTCACAGTGCTTTACAGCCCTCTCTAAGCAATTTACAGAGTCAGCATATGGCCCATAACAATCTGGGTTCTCATTTTACCCACCTCAGAAGGATGGAAGGCTGAGAATTGAGCCGGTGAGACTACTGCATTCTAATCACCGTGCATTCTAAGAACTATCACCATGGTTCTTAGGTCAGTCCACTCACAGTAACTGATGGCACTAATAAGTTTCAGAGGGAATGGTGGGGGTTAAAACTGAGGATTTGCTGTGTAGTCTTGCTCAGACATTAGAAGCCACTTGGAATAGGAAAGCAACTTAGGCTTTAGGCAGCCCAAGCAACAACCTGTGAACCTCATTGTGCCCCATGGAGGAACTGAGAACTGAGACAGATGAAACAGATCAAGAGATGTTTAGAGTGCCACTGGCAGAAGACGAATTAATTTCAAACATGGGTAAGAGCTGCTAGTAAAGCCTACCTCATGACAATTCATATAGTGAAGTCTGCAGATAATTGCCCGATAACCCTTTTTAAATGACCAGAATCCTTCTGAATAAGGAGGACCTGGACGTCTGGGTTCCATCTATCAAAGTATATCTAGTAGGACAAGAAAAAGCTCCTTCTCCATGGTGGTTCCCTTGCTATAGAATATCATTTTCCTGGAGATAAGATTAGTTCTCACCTTGAAACTGTTCCAAAAGTCCCTGAAGACATGGTTCTGTCAATGGGCCTGGGTACCCCAGGTTGACATGGAACTAATCAAGTGGCTGGTTTGATTATGTTTGTGGCCACTATAGAGAGGTGGGAGATGGGGTTATAATTTTCTTTACTGTGAATTTTTAATTTTGTGGGCTGCCCAGAATCACGGTATGTGAGATGAGTGCAATATAAATTTATTTAATAGATAAACAAACAAGCCAAAAGTTAGTAAAAGAAATAAAGGCTTCAAAAATCATGATTTTCATTAGGCTCTGTACATTCCCAGTTTCATCACTCTCTACAACTAAGCAACTATTGGTCCAAGCAGACTTTCAATTGCAAATGAAAGCAATGGTCTTCAGGAATACTGGTTGTTTCAATTCCTCAGGAATGTCTCCCTGCAGACTTTCTGCATGTGCTTGAAGCCTGACTGGACACATTTGGCTAAACGATTAGAGAGAAAGGAGATGGAAATAGTTGTACACAGTAAAAAAATAGCCTTAAGTTTCAAAAATGCCAATGCTTATTAATCAGGACTGACTGGGGAATTCTGGCAGTTGAAGTCCATATATATTTAAGCTGCCAAGGTTGAGAAATATTGTTCTACTGGTTCCTACTTATGGTCAGAATCTAAGGTTGGCATTAAAAATAAAAGTATAACGTATGTTCCCATTCTATCCTCAAATCTCTTAACTAGAGGGATGAAGTTCAATAACACAGACTTCTGCCTCAGCAAACTCCTAAATTGGCAGTGTGCTTCTATTGGTACATTATAGAACCAGATATCTATAGAAGCAGTTCATCTGTTAGGAGTGCATCTGTTTCATTCACACAAAAGGAAAGCTCTTAAATCTTACTTGTTTTATAAGAATCTATTTAAAATAATATTTAATTGATATTAGGAGCATGCAGTAATAATCATGTGCATGAAATGACTTACGGACACAACATTCAAAACTGAAAACAGAATTTCTTTAATTCCCAAACAGTTGCCTTTTTTTCCATTATTAGATCATACTGTGAAGCAGTTCCAAATTCATCTTTCTGTGCCTTCCCACAGGAAGTTTCACAATTTCTCCTTTCACCTTTTGGATGGAAGTGAGCCAACGATTTAAATAGTCAAACGATTTGCTACAGGTCACATTATACATTAATTAGCATTCATAATTAGTGGAGATGCCAAAACTAATAAGACAGCGGTGCTCAAAATATCATTTACTTTACAATGATTCAGTCTTAGTCAAGGAGAAGCAGAGTTGTAGAAACATCATCCCTCTATTGAAACACTACAGAAGGCAAATTAAGAAGAGATTAGCAAATCTAGAAGTGCCAATAAACTATTATATATTTACAGCATTGTAGAGATATCAGTCAAACATTTATCTTGTTCTTAAGATGCTTTGTCTAAACTGTCATGAGTCACATCATAATTGCATGCTAATCAAACAGCAGTTAATTTGTATGATATTCATTTGAAAGAAAAATCAGCTTTGCAAAAGCATGAAGGATTAGTAGGCACCATCAGAACAAGGAAAGGAAATTAAGATGCTAAGACAAAAATAAAGGAAATAAATATCAAAACTGATGTTTAAGCAAATTAGTTCAAAGTTTAGGGGAAAAATGCTGAATTGAATCAATTATCTATTTCTAAGTTGCATTTCTTATAAGTGTTTTCAACTCAGTAGAAGAGAATATATGCAGCTGAGGGTTGAACTGTGGATCTTTAGTGCTCACTGAGTTTGGTTGTTTGCTTGCAGATGTTCTATTACCTGACTAGATAACATTATCAGTGCTAGAGAATGTGGGTTTTGCCTCCTCTTTAAATACAGTACTTTGTTCTGCCAGGACGTGCAGTTTCTCCTTGGTTTCAAGATTGGGGTGTTGTTTCTGTTTGACTGTTTGTCTAGTGTTAATCTCTGCTTATCTGGATGATATTATTATTATTATTATTATTATTATTATTATTATTATTATTATTATTATTATTATTATTATTATTATTATATCTTCAATTCAATTCACAGTATAGGTTTGTTAAAAACTTAACACTTCAATTCCTAACCAAGGACCTAAGAACTGTTAAAGTAATGTCTGAGTACCAGTCCCAGACTGTGAATCGGGCTGAAGATTAACAATAATAACAATAACAATAATAAACTAAAGAAGACACATGAAATAATCAACATCATCCTTAAAGGAATAAATCTCACAAGAAAAGAATTCAAAAACCATATAATACTCTTCCTGGATATCCTTATCAGCAGAGGAAACAACAGTAAATTAGGATTACAACTCTGTCAAAAAAACAACTTAATAACCAAGTGTTCTATTACCAAAGTAACAACTCAATTTTCCACAAGACAAGCTGTGTAAAACATTATTCAGATGAGTATAAACACATTGTAGCAACCCAGAACACCAGAAAAATGAAACAGACTGCCTCAACAACATCTTTCTACAAAACGGATACCCGTTTATTAAACTTTATTAAAAAGTGCTCAACCACCCAACCCATTATAGCACAACAAATACAAATGATGAAAACACTACCCTACATCAAAAATTACAACCACCTGGCATCACCATAGCACTCAAACCAATTAAAACTCCCCAAAACATCTTAAGTAAACCAAAAGACCCAGTAGGCCAAGGAGGAAAAAATAGGAATCATTTACAACTACAGTGTAAGGATTATAACAGCCACTATGCAGGACAGACAGGGAGAAGACTATCAGAGCACATCCATGAATACCAACTAGCAGTTAGAAAATAAGATGAAAAATTCTTAATCTCGGAACACATGGACAGACTCACCCATAGAGTCACCTAGGAAACTGTGGGAATCCTAGACCAGCCAAAGCTAAAAACATTAGGGAATTCCCGGATGCTTGACATTCAGACAAATCACCCATCAGTAGACACATATAAATAAACCATTTTTACACACCTTTCAAAAGAAACAATAAAAAAGCTAAGAAGGAAACAACAAGGCCAGAACACTTCTTCTCCAGCAGCATAAACCCAGATAATCAGGGATTAACACCAGTCAAACAATCAAGCAGGAAAAACCTTGACAGGAGTTTATCTATCATTTAGTTAATCTCATTCTAATTCATACAACAGACTGTATTTATTTTACACAAAAAAATGTTTAACTGGAGCTAGCCTCTTGAGGTCTTCCTTGCTCATATTCATCTGCTGTATTTGGAATATGGTAGTATGGTGATAATTTAATACATGTACTGCATACAGCAATTTTGATGAAAAGGGGAATAAAATTATACAATTATTGCATTAATTATACATTTTACATTTTTGTTCAGTGGCCCTTGGCACTTTGTAGAATGACTGGGTCACCTGGAGAGAATTGCCATGAAAGTTATATCTCATTAGCAGTGAGAACAGTGCATCTTGGCTACAGCAAGCAGTAGGAAAATAGAAGGCTAATTAATATAAGAGGTAATATTTCACACAGCAGAGAGATGGAAATGCAATGCCAGTCAGAAAAGGATATGGCCTCTCCGCCTTCTCCATTCTCATTTACTCTGAATTTCTCCATATCTTCGCACATCTCTTCCACTCACTGGGGAAAAGTACCTTGGTTTGGCCTTATTAGAAAATCTGTTTATGCTATTTTCATCTGATGTTTTAAAACAGAGGTGCTCCTTTTGGTTAGATCAGGGGTGTCAAACTGCCGGCCCACGGGCCAGATGTGTCATGTAGAAGCCGCACCCACCCCAGCTCCGGCGAGGGGAAAAAAGTTGTGATACGTCATGACACATCACGTGATGTGGTGAGTTTGACACCTCTGGGTTAGACCCTTCTTTCTATCCATTTCCCCACACTGGTTGAAAAAGAGCAAGTTTGGTGTGATCCCTTCACTTCCTTTTATAGCTGAATCTAAGAAAAGTTGGGTCCTTCTAAAGTGTCACTTTCATGTCTCTCAACCCTGCTTTCCAAAACTGCTGACGGTGGAGAAAAAGAAAGGCTATTTACCCTAAACAATTGACAATTCTTGGCTAAAAGATTAGAGCAATCTTCCTCAACCAATTCTTTTGTGGAATATGTACACTGAACTGGAACATGGCTGTGGGCACTGCCCATGATAGGCCCCGTATGTTCATGGGTATGGAAGTTGGGAAAGGAACTCTATGAGAAAGCTACTGAGGTTCTTTATAGACATATATGCCTCGTATGCAACTACTTAAGTCAGCCCAAATACATGACAGCATGACTGTTGGTGTCAGAAAGGCAGACCCATGTCCATTTCAACCAAAGAGTACCCTGTGCAGATGTTTACAGATTCAACAGGAATGAATTCAGCACAATTTTTATCATTAGAAAGTTATTATGGGACCCTTTGGATGTCCTAACATGAAATGCAAGAAGGAACATTTGATGATGTTTTGGACAGAAGTATAATGTTGACTTTTGTTCTCATGACAAACTTGCACACTCTGAAAACAGTAAGCAAATATTTTAGGGGAAGAACTGCTCAATTATTGGTATTATTTAACAGATCAATTTAGTACCAAATTCAAACCATTTATATTATAACAAGAGGAATCTGGACTGCCTAAAAATGCAAACTATCTGGGCTGAGGCTTGAAGAATAGAAATCAGGAGAGAATAAATCTTTCCCAGGAGCTAGTTAGCCCCTCTTGGTTTTTTTCTCCTGCTTTGTGGAATGTCTCTCACACTTTGTGGCTGCCTTTCTGGCTAGTACAAAGTTGTCAATTAAAAGGTCAGTAGTGATATCTCCCAGCAATGTATAGTAACATAGAGATGTGATATCTTTAATCAAATCCACTCATTTTTCTTTTGAGAGAGAGAAAAAAAATAAAGATTTTTTTTAAAGGAAGACACTCTCCCCCCCCCCCACAAACCTTAACATTAAAACTTAAAATGCAACCTGGTCTTTATTTGTTGGAGGAGATCCAGAGCTGCCAGGATCATGGGATATAACAGCTCAATATTACTTTAAAAAGACCATCCAAAAGAAAATACTGTGCACTTGACAGATCATAAGACAGTAGTTTTTATAGTTTCTGTATATCCAAACAACTTTTTAAAATATTGGTATATTAGAAGTGTATAACAAATAAGTGGGCAGTTACTCATAATGTGGTCATATCTTGTTCCATTTTGGTTTGGTAGTCATATATTTGTTAATATTGTCTTGTGAAGATGAGTTCAACGTAAAGATGGGCATGTACTTTTAAATTATACAATTTGGAATTTATCATTACAAAGCTATGGAGCACGAGAAGTGGCAAAATAGCACTAGAAAGACAGCTAATTTAGATTTACAGTCACTCCTGTTGTTTTACAAATCTTTGTTGTATAGCCAATACAGAACAATTTTTGTCAATATCAACTAGCCAATAACACTACTAGAAAAAGGCCTGAAAGGAATTGTTCTATTCCTAGTCTAGGACATTTATTGAGCTCTGATTGCAAATGCATTGACTAGGATTTGGTCATGTCTCCTTGCTTATATCTTGAAAAAACAGTTAAGGAAAAAGAATTCCCCAGCAGGCAGTAAAATTATTGGGCTGTGTGTTTATGACAGAAAAAAAGAATGAAATATTTTATCCTCTTATTGTCCAAAGAATGTTATAGTGATCACTTCTATGATAATCCACTTGGTAGTTAGGGAAACTTCTCATGAACATTCAAATCTACCCTATCAGTTTTAGACTATTGGTTCATCCAACCATTCTTGGCTTTGTTTTGTAAGGATCCTTTCAACACCCACTCTATGAGATTTTACTTATTGCTATATTTCATCTCAGCATTGAATAAGAGTCACTGATGGCTCTTGTGGGAAGTGAAGCTGGATCTGGAATGAAGTCAAAGTGGGCTTCTCAGGGGCAGGAAGGAGGATAAAAGAAACCTGAACACAGGCATGCCCATTTAGAGAGAGCTTGTGCAGTGATCAGGTAATGTCACATTTTTAAAAACTAGAGTAGGACTTGGTAAATTTGTCAGTTCTGATTTTTCTCAGTTTTTCTCTTTTACAAAACCGTCAAATCTACTTTATATCCCCTTCTGCATTATTCTATTATTTTTTAAGTTCTAATTAAATTTTGTATGTGCTTATGTGCACATTTTAACATTCATTTTTTCCAGTTTCTCTAATCTACTTTTTTGCAAGCAAATTTCCTTGATACAATGCAGCTTCACTAATGTACTTTGGGGTATATTTTTTTTTCTTACAAATGTGTTTTAAATTACTGAATGCAATACAGAATACTGAAAAATGTGAAGTATTGGTATGAACATATAAAATCAGGTAAGTGCATCCAAATGTGAACCAAACAAATTTCTTACCCAACACTATATGAGTTTTTTCTTTCTAATTATGTAACAGGTTATTGTGGACTAAAGTAATCTAATTCTAAATGTGTATTTGTGCACTTCATGCACACAGCAAAGGAATAATAAGCAAGAAATCTTGGATTGCTAGATTCAACTAACTTGACGGGTTTCTTCCATATTTAAAGAAATCTTAAGTCATTTCATTTTGCCTCCTTCAGAGTTTCCTACAGTGCCCATACCTCGCCTGTTTGACCACAGATCAGGAAAAATATTTCAATTGTTACAGCAGCATGACTTAACTGAATCTTACTTTCTATGTCCAAAACTGTTTTCACTGATCATATGGCACGGAAAAAGCTTTAATGGACTGTATCTTTCCCACATCTATTATACCTGCTCCTGGCTTCATTTAAATATGGCAAAGAAGAAACAATTTGTACTTAAATAAATTATTCTTCTCTAACATGAGCAAGTCTGTGTGAGGAACCAGTTCAATTGGCACATTATGACAGTAACGAGAAAAATATTCTGCTATGTCTTCTTGAAAACTGAACAGATAAGACTCCAGCAGGGAACATAACACTATCAATACTAATTACATGTAATTATATGGTGAGACAGCGGCATTAAACAATGACTGCCACAATATTCAAATTTTACCTTTTTAATATTGGAATTTCTTCAACATAAAATATTCCCAGATGTTCCCAGGTTTGTAGCACAGTTTTACAAATGAAGGTGTTTAGCGTGAAGGAAGGGATTGGGGAAAAGAACAAAGAGCTGCTAAAAGAGCTGGGGAGCAAGCAATGAAAACACAGAAGCTGTGTGGCCCTCCTTTGTCTCAAAGAAAACCTGGAGGTTTGGGTGGTGTGAATTTGAATAGCAACCATGTAATATGCACCTCCCAGATTACTGTAAGGCTTGAATGTGCCAAAAAAGTGTCCTAATTTCTCAACATTTCTCTTTTTCTGATTCTCAACCTGCTTTGATGTTCTTTCAAATTTTACCTGACTGTTTTCCAGCTTCCAATGCTGCATTTATTGTACTGTTACTCCAAAGCAACACATTCCTTAGTCCCTTAATAAGTGATATATAAGAAGAATCCCACATCTCAGTTCTTCATAGTAGTCTTTTTCCATAAAAATAATTTTAAAAATTGCCATTTCATCAATAACTTAGAAATCAATGTATCAATACATTAGACACAGCCAAATTATTTGCAATCCTAATAAAATCTTGGCATTGCTTGAAAGTATAATTTAATAAGTATCCCTTAAGAAGTAAAACCATTAGTTTGGTTTGCATCATTCTTTTGATAAAAATATATCAGTGTCAAAATGGTTACTGCTGAAACTGTATACTACAAAAACTTTCATTGTCATGACCTTTAATTGGACAAAATAATCCCTCAGAGGGTAACAATTTTTGAATCAAGATATCTCAAATGGCATAACTTACAGAATGTATCCAAAATCTGGGACCCATGACTCCCAATCAAATGAAATTTTGGGAACCTGTACCTGCTTCAGGGCTACTGGGTACTGCTAGACTGCTGATGCAGTCACATGATCTTTATTTTCAACATTCCATGACAGTTTCCCAGCCAGTCTTGCAATCTCTCACTCTTTCCCCCACCCAACAGCAGCCACTTACCTTGGTCATTCTGTTTCTTTGTTTAGGTAAGGAAATATCTGTGAAATGATAACCCAGAGGGCTTATCATTTCATGCAAATTCATTTCGTGAAATTCATTTCGTGAAACAGCAAGGAAGAAAGGACGCAATCTGCAAATGAGACTTAGAATAGAATAAAAGAGTTGGAAGGGACCTTGTAGGTCATTTAGTCCAACCCCCACCCAAGCAGGAGTCCCTACACCATTTCTGACAGATGGCAGTCCAGTCTCTTGAAAGCCTCCAGTGATGAAGCATCAACAACATCTGAAGGCAGTCTGTTCCATTGGTTAATTGTTCTCACTATCAGGACATTTCTCCTTATTTTCAGATTGAATCTCTCCTTGATCAGTTTCCATCCATTATTCCTTGTCTGGTCTTTAGGTGCTTTGGAAAATAGCCCCTCAAATATTGGAACACTGCTATATTGTCTCCCCTGGTCCTTCTCTTCACTAGACTAGCCATGCCCAGTTCCTATAACCATTCTTCATATGTTTTAGCCTCCAGTCCCCTAATCATCCTTGTTGCTCTTCTCTGCACATTCTCCAGAGTCTCAACATCTTTTTTATAATGTGGAGACCAAAATTGATTGCAGTACTCTAGGTGTGGTCTTATTAAGGCTTTATAGAGTGGTATTAGTACCTCAATCTTCAACGAGGCAATGGAGAACATCGATGTTGGCATCAAAGTAAACGGTGTTTGGATCAACAACTTAAGATATGCTAATGATACAGTTCTGCTTGCCAGTAAGCATGAAGACCTTCAGCTCCTCATCAACAGAGTCACAGAAATATCTGAAAAATACGGTTTGAAGCTTAACACCTCAAAAACCAAGATCATGGTCGTCAGCAAACAACCCGTTAGTTTACCACCAATAAATTCAGAAGGAATACCACTAGAAAAAGTTGAAAGGATCACGCACCTTGGTTCTAATCTACATGAAAGCTGGGACATGACCACTGAAGTAAAGACAAGGATAGAGAAAGCTCGAACAGCATTCTTCAAAATGAAAAAGGTCTTGTGCAGTCACGACATAAGTCTAAGACTGAAAATCAGGCTTGTCAGATGCTAAATTTTTTTCTATCCTGCTCTATGGAGTAGAGAGTTGGTCTCTGACAGAAGGCCACCTGAAGAGACTAGACGCATTTAAAATGTGGATTTACAGGCAGCTGTTACGTATAAGCTGGGTTGACACAATCAGAAATGAGGAGGTGATAAGCCTCCTGGGAAAGCCAAGGGAAATCATCAAAACAATTAAGAACAAAAATTAGAATATTTCGGACATGTGATGCAACACCCAGAAAAATACGGCATGCTCTATTTAATCTTCCAGGGAAAGATTGAAGGCAAATGAGGTCCAGGCAGAAGAAGAACACCGTGGCTTCAAAATCTAAGGGACTGGTTTGGACAAAACTCAGCAGCACTTTTTCGTGCAGCTGCCGATAAAAACAGGATCATCAACATGATCGCCAATGTCCGATAATGGATATGGCACAAGAAGAAGAAGAAGAATTAGTACCTCACGTGATCTTGATTGAATCCCTCTGTTAATGCAACTTAGGATTGCATTGGATTTTTTGGTTGCCACCACACTCTGTTGACTCATATTTACAGTAATTGATTGTCCACTAAGACTCCAAGATGCCTCTCCCAGTTACTGCTATTAAGCCTGGTTTCACCCAATCTATATGTATACTTTTGGTTTTTCTTTGCTCCTTGCTCATGGACACTGCCACTGGATCCAAGGGCCTTACTGGTTAATTGCTCATAATAGTAGTTCCAAGCAATTATGTAGCTGATACATTCCAGCAAATGAAATTTTAAGGCATTAAATTTCTTAAACCCTACAAAATTATAATTCAGATTGGTTCTCATTTATAGAAAGAGAAAGCATTGTTGATTTGTGTTTTTAAGTATTGTCAGGCATCCTCTATTAATTATTCCTTAGTTTAAGGGGAGATGGGAAGAGAGAAAAATGCAGCAACGAAATCATATTATTGATGCTATTAAGCTTATTTGTGATGTTATTTTGAAAGTGTAAAATTATAGTTATCTTGCCCTTTTCTGGATAAGTTTGAAATCATCAGCTACTAGAAATTTTCTCCAAGTCAAGCTTGACTTCATAAACATATTAAGGTTAAATTCTTTTGTTCCACTTTTCAACTACCTTTCCTCCTCTTTTTAAATTTTCTATAATACTAAAAACTCCCCCCCAAGACATAAAATGCTTCTGACACTCAAGTTTTTCCTCCAGCTAGATCTCAGAGAATTTGTGTTCTTTATGCCCTAAATTAGATAACAACGCTACAATAAATTTTAAAATGTGGGGAAAAGACAGAAAGTGTGGCTCTCCAGATATTTCTGCATCAGAACTCCTCTTAGCAATGTCAACCAGCATGGGCAATCATGGGGGATGCTGAGAGTCATATTATCAACAATACTTGGAGGATCACAAGCTCTCCACCCTGGCATACACCAATGAAATTCAGTTGAACAACTTACAATATTATACCATATAAAGATTTATTAACTACATTGTTAAGAAGATGCAGTATGGAGCACAAAAACAGTTTGCATAAATTATAAATAAATGCAAACAAACAAATTAAGGAAATAGGTCAAATGGATATTAAGCAATAGCTAACCAAATGTCTATATACTAATAAAACTCTTATTGTCTGACCTTTACCTGGGTGAAATGTTGCATCATATGGCAACAAATTTTGAATCAAAGTAAAATCTATTTTGAATTACAATAATCTGCTTTGGAATTAAGGCTTCAACTGGATACAGAGCACTCTCCTAATTCTCACACCATGAAAAAGAATAATTTTCATTGGACTTAATGCCAAAACAATGTCACCAAACTGTGCAAAGTTTTCTGCAAAGGAGTAGTATAGATTAGAAATAAGACAAGAAGAGAACAAATAATCTTTTGTTACAAAGGCAGCACTTGCCAGCAAAAGGGAATGACATGAACTGCAGTCAGATCCTATTGTGATTGTAGTATTATTTTTGATGGGAAAAATTTACACTTCCTTTTTTTGGCAAGAGATGGAACTGAATTGTGGTATTGTATAAAAATGGTAGTTGCTATTCATTCAGAAAGAATCAGATCTTTGGATTTTTCACATGCTTATCTACTAAAAACAGAAGCAGACATTATCACATTAGCCTTCTCAATTTTTCATTTCTTCCACTTTTCAAGCAGGAGGGGATAGTTTACCCGGGATAGTAACAGAAAGAAGCACTCTAACTGAAGGATGAGGGAAGTGTCACAAAAGGTGCACTCTTCAGTATAAAGCTTTCCTTTATGCTATGCTATCCTTTTTAAAAAAAAAAAATACTTACCTTGTTTTTAATAGGTACATGAAAAGATTACATGAATTGTATTCTACTATTTGTGTGCAAAACCAGATATTTTTTATTTGAAATTAGTTCATAGTAGTGATTGGTATTTCACAGTTCATTGGTCTGAGACTGAAGCAAAGTATGAACTGTAAACCTAGCTGAAACTTTCTATTTAGTATCATTTATGTCCCTGATATTTAAAACAGAATTTAGATTGTAAATATGTCAAACAAACGCACAGACACGTGAAACAGCATATTGCCCTACATAGCAATTCCTCCCCTGCCAAAAATAAGACTAAACCCTTGCCAGTTAACTGTAATAATCTGCATATATTCAAAACAGCTGGCATTAAGACAATTCAACCATTGATAGACTCATACAGATAAACCACATTTATACACCATTCAAAGACACAATAAAATAGCTAAGAAGGAAGCAAACATATCTAGATGGAAAAAAATGATACAGGTTTTTCACACTTTTTCCCTCATAAATCTATGATAACATAGTGTCTCCCAAAGCCTAAACCCAGATAAGCAGAATGAACACCAGACAAACAACCAGGCAGGAAAAGCTAATCAAGAAACTACCAAGGAAAAACCACACCTCTGCCAGGGCAAACTAAGGTATACAGTATACAGTTTATATACTGTATAAACTTATATACTGTATATATATACTCACTTGGGGTTGTTAAGCATTCATATAGGTTGTGTGTCCTTTCTCTGCTCCACCATGCCTAAGAGGCCTGGACCCTCTCCCTCCAAATCACACCATTTGGAGAAGGGGCCTTCTAAACCATGGTGAGAATGAGAGTGTTTGCTAGCTTTCCATGGCTGTTCTGTCCGCAGAAGAGAACATTTCCAACAGGCTGCAGAATTGGGTTCAGATCCCTTTTCTGAAGCCAGGGGGAACGGCTGATCTCCACTTTGCAAGCAGATCTTTCATCCAGCTGCCAGAAACTAGAGGGAGTCCTCTCAGCAGGTGGTAGCAGCTTGCAATCTTTGCTGCTGGCTTCCCCATTGATTTCCTTGGGAAGCCAGCAAAGAAGATTGCAAATGATGATCACATGATCATGGGTGCTTGGCAAGTGGTCATAAGTGTGAACAGGTTGTCAAGCACCCAAAATGTGGTCACGTGATGGGGGCTGAGGCAACATTTCACAATGAACAGAAGTGCTTTACAGGCCATAAAGCACCCTTTCCGAGGCTGGTCATAACTTTGAATGGTCATTAAACAATTGGTTTTAAGTTAAGGATATTTTGAGCCAAAATATCCATTCAGAAGAGGGAACAATCTTGAAGCTTGAAAGAGTTTCAGGTATTGTAGAAGTGCAAAGTTTCAGAATATTGGGAATATCCTTAATTCAGTCTGAATCTTTATTTGTAGGGGGAAAGAATGCAAAACCAGGAGTATAAGGGAGTAGAAATGAACATTCAGCAAGGGGATTTAGTGGGTTGGTCAGTATCCTTATGTTTGTGGTAGCTTCCACTTACCAAAATTAATAATGCTGATCTTGGAAAGTAATAAACCAAGCTGCAAGTTTTATGTATACATACTAAAGCCTAAATTCTGCTTAACTTTACCCAGATGAGTAGAATCAGAACAAAACTGTATGAGTAGGATAAAAGGGAAAAGCAAGAAAAGCTTATAGATTACCCATTGTCATTCGGGGACAAAAATGTTAGTTCAATTCATTTTTTACTTCTTTCCATTAGTAATCTCTCAAATTGTATTTCCCGTGAATCTTGGTCTTTGGTTTTCAAAAAATTGAAAATTGAAATATAGTTGGTGTTTATATCTTTTTTCTTACTGGTAATTCCACTGGTATTACATTGGCACAGGATATAATTTTATCCAAACTTATAAAACATAGTCTAATGAAATAAAGAGATGATAATTTTCAGTATAAAACAGCTGCCCTGTTGAGATTTGACTTTTATTTCTGGGTTGAACTGAATAGTTAACAAGGGAACGTGTATCAACAGAGTCATTATTTAGTGCTAGAGCACAGTTGTGGTAACCTCAGGCTAAAGTGACATTCAGCGATAGATCTAATTGATGGGTTGGCTCTTTTCAGCTAATGGTTTGTTAAAATGGATGGTGTTCAGCCTGGCCTCAATTACAGACACTAGCATTTTCAGGAAACCAGATATGGCTATCAGCAAAATAAAGTAGGAGCACTGCTGCTGCTGATTTGATAATCAAAACTTCTAAGAAAGGAGAGATTCCAACTATAAACCTTTCAGTTATTTAGCACTATTCTGTGCTTGTTTTAAACAAGATACCTCATAATGATACCCTGTGTAAGTTTCTTCAGAAGAAAGTCACACGTTGCGGCTTATTCTAAGATAAGTAGGAATAGGAATAAAACATCACAGTTTTATGCTTCTCTTTTTGAAAGCAAGACCTACCTTCTGTTCACATTGATATATTAGTAAGAAATCTGTAATACTAAACTCTGATATGAAGGAGTGTCATTATCTCACAGAATTATAGAATAGAAAGGAGTCCTTTAAGCCATCAAGTTCCTGTTCAGTGCAAGAATCTAAATTAAGCATTCCAGACTGGTCATTATTTAGTCTCCACTTATACACAGCCAGTAAACATTCTCCATCTTCTATCTGCCTATCTGATTTTTACTGTCATAAGTAAATATATCTGCATTTGTCTCTTGTTATGTTTCTTTCAGTTACTCTGAGATCATTTATCCATTCTGTCAAGCTCAATTTGGGTTTCATTTCTGCTTTCTAGGCTATTAGTTATCCCAAGACATTTTGTGTTACCTGCAGGTCTGGTAAGCATCTCCCACCACCACTTCACACAAATAATTTAAAAAATAATGAATAATAGAGAAATCAGGATTGATCCAGGTAACATTCTATTTCATATTTCTGTATGATATGATTGGAAATCATTAAATAATATTCTCTGAGTATGATTTTCATGGCAGCTAAGTACTATTTAAAAGTCCTGTCTTTCAGCCCATATTTTAACCAACATATCTAGATGGAAAAAAATGATACAGGTTTTTCACACTTTTTCCCTCATAAATCTATGATAACCTTCATTAATTACCTAACATGTTGATTTCAGAATATTTACTTCACTTTATAATCTGCTCAATAATTTCTGTAGGTATTGATGTCAGTCTAATTGGCTGCTATTATTATTATGATTGGTTGCACAATCAGCCAGATGTTTAGACTGGATTTGGCATTTTTATCTACCTATCAAGTCCTTCTCAATGACCTGCATAGGCAGATATTGTTGTTTAATAGTATTAAAGTTACTGTAGCAGAATGTAAGCTGTTCCAAGTAAAGCTGACTTTTGCAATTGACTGATGGAGGTTTTGTCAATCGTGATGGTGATTTTGTCAATCCTGATGGTATTCAAGCGATACTCCAGATATTTTAGGATTGCACCTGAGTTGATTATTACTAGTACTATTTTCTGCCACATTGTTCTACTTCTATTTGCAGGTTTTTGCATTTTTGTGATTTTTCTCTAGTTTTTTTTCTCATCTATTTGCTGTCTCAAGGTACTGCCATGTCCTCTATCCAAACTATTTTGTATCTTTCTTATCGACAATTGTTAATGTCAGGTACCTATTTGTTTGAATTCCAAAGTCCCAGAGTACCTTAGCTTCTTCATTTTCTATTACTTTGTGTATTTTATGGTCCCACTCATTCTTTCTTGCAGGTAAATTATTATACTATTATTGTGTTAGAAGTAAGTCTTCATCCTGGTTCATCCAAGCCGGGAATAAATAAGCAACATGGCGACTGCTTTGGGAAGATGGTTACAGTTTATTGAAGAAGCAGAAAGATGGTTCTTGCAGGAAAGAGCAGAGGAGAGAAGGGCTGAGCACATGGGCAAGGGGTTTTTATATCCTCTCTAGCCTTTTGTTTGGAAGTTTCCTGTTCCTGTGGCATGAACTTTGAGGCTATTTCCTGTGTCACATATTCTGACCTGAGCCTAGGTGTGCCTCTCTGGTATACTTGATGGTAATGGGTTAGTCCTATTATATCCCAAAAGTCATATCCTGCTTCCCTGGTGATGGGGCTAATGACTCCTAGAGTTTGGGTGGGGTATGCAGATTTTAAGTCCCTTTATCTTTTTGAGTTCCCTGGCTCCAGCCTTCCTGATGGTTTTACATCTGCATTTGTATAGGGCTGGCTCCTGCTTGGGGCAAAGAGATTTGAGGCCAGGATTCTGCTTTTCAAACAATGCTTTTAAAAATCCATTTGGAGAAAAATATATTTCCTGCCCTTTTAATATTTCCTTCTCTGGGGCTAACTTCCCTCAATTGTTATAATTTATTATAACAGCAGGCTAGGCGGTTTACAAATACAAAAACAATAAAAACATACAACATTAAAAGCAGCCTGGACTAAAACAATCATAACAATAACAAATCAGACCAGGGTCTCCATAAACTCATTAACCCCAGGCCCCAAATAGTTTGTTGGTTCTTCCTTCTTGCCCGTTTTGGGCATTCTTCTCTTCTACTCACCTGGCTTTTCAACAGTTCTGCATGATTTTTTAAAAATATGTAAAGGTTTGGCCCTACATAAGCTAGAGCCTTCAGTCTATAAGATTTAATTCACCTGTTTTACAGATTAAAAGAGGTATTTCCTGAATGTATTTCTGTCACTGTTAGTGTCAGAATCCAAATATATTCCATCTCTAGTTATCAACTATGAAAACCCGCATTTCTGCCTGCTCTGGATTCTGTCATACGATGAAGGGAAGGGGGTGAACAAAGGGGCTTTATGGCGCTCACTTCCTTCAGCCTACTTCAAAGGGACTGGATGTGGATATCACCAAACGGACTAACAATAACAATGAGGGTCATTAGCTTTCATGTAATCCTTTTTTGAAGTCTCCTCCCGGCAATGAGGAAAAGGGGGTGAGAATGTAATGCTTGGGATTGTCGCTGGGAGAAGGGGGTGACGGGTGTGGCTAATGGGGGATCCCTTAAAACCTTGAATGGGAGAGCTTGGACCCAAGTCCTGTCTAGAACGCCTGCATCCAGCTTTCTCTTAATAAAGATGCCTGTTGGAAGAAATATTCCAGGAGTTCTGTCTTCTTAAGATGCAAAGTGGGGTGGGTCCTTACATTAGACAGGACTTGCAAAATTAGTCCACCTGGAAGGAAGACCCTTGCCGGGGGACTTTGCAAAAACTACCATGTCAGACAGTGGAGCAAGGAAGGGAGAAAACTCCCTGGAAAGGGAGCCGGAAAGGAAGCCACTGCCCCGGCTGAAACCCTGCCAGCTGTCAGGATCTGAGAGGTCAGAATCCTCAGGAGAAGAGGTGGTGGAGACACGGGACCACAAACCTCGGTGGTCAATGGACGTTGGAAAGAAAGGTGAGTGGGGAAAGAAATCAAGAAAGCTGACTCTGAGATGGGGGCCCAAACAACCAGAATGGAAGCAGGAGATGGAGAAATCCCTGCACGCAAGTGAAGAGGAAGGGAGCTGGGCACCGTACTCGGACTGGATTCTAGAGAAAGCAATCGACCTAATGAAGCGAACTCTCAGCTCCCTAGGAGAGGGAATCCTGAACCCTACACCCGCCCCAGCTCCTGGAGCCGCAAAGGGAGAGACAACGAAGGGGAAGTGAAACCTGCAGCCCCAGGGACATCTACTAATCCAGTAGTCCCCACTCTCCACCAAACCACAGATGGAAATCCGAATGGCAGAGACTACCACCGAGAACGAAGGCACCGATCCATTCAAAGACGTCCGCCGCTGGAGGTGAAATTCAAAGGGGAGCAGACACGCTTGGGATTCTTCCTAACCCAAGTCCTCAGCTACATGGAGGAATACGGGCAGGACATCCCCAGCGACAAAGCCCGTATCCGGATTGTGCAATCTGCCTTAGACGGGCCGGCCTCAGATTGGGTGGTGAACTTGCACGATTCCAATGCCCCAGAGCTCAACGACTTCAACTGTTTTATGTCCTCCCTGAGAAGATGATTTGAGGACCCCCTGGCTGATCGCAAAGCCCGCGAAAGGATAAAAAAGATGAGGCAAGGCAAACACCCGGTAGCCGAATATACACAAGAATTCCGGGCCATTGCCAGCAAACTGAACTGGCCAGAAGACATCCTCCTTAGCCATTTCAAAGACGGACTAAATTATGACCTATATGATGCTTCCCTGCCCCGAGGGGACCCACACCAACTCGAGGAATGGTACGTCTTGGCAGAGGAAGCAGAGATCGACATATTGAGGAGGCATCGCCGAGGAAAACAATGGAGCCGCTCACCGCCTGAGCTGACACGCGAACCAGTGAAACCATTGGCCACGGCCAAGAAGCAACCGGGGTGTTTCAAGTGTTGGAAAGAAGGGCACCGAGCTGTAGAATGCCGCTCAAGAGCCACCCAACACAACCCAAACAGATCACAGGCCAGTAACTCCAGAAAGCCTCCAGCTAAGCCAAAAGAACCTGCCATGAGAATGATGGAAGCTGTGGAATCCCCCACCTCTGCTCAGCAGGGGGAAAGAACCCCAGCCTACACCGCAGGGCCGGTGGACACCTCAGATGACAGCTCGGAGGGCGAACCCCTGGTAAGTGGACGCATCGCACCCATCCTCAAGACAGTGACTATATTCATCCCCCCCATGGCTGAAGCCATGAGGGTGAGAGCATTAATAGACTCTGGCTGCACCCGCTGCCTCATTAGCCCGACGCTAGTGGGGAACCTGGGCATTCCGTCGAGGAGACTGGAACAACCAATCTCATTTGGCCAGTTAGATGGGTCCATAGCAGGGGGGGGGTGCCAGCTACCCTAGCCACTTTACCAATACACCTCTCCCTGGGCAAACATGAGGAGGACATAATGTTTGTGGTGACCCCAGGCATGGAATGCCCAATGATCTTAGGGATGGAATGGTTAAAAAAATGGAACCCCTGGGTGAACTGGAGGACGGCAGAAATCAAATTCCCGATAGGGAACCCTATGGACTTAAAATCCCAAGGGGGGCTACCAGAATCAAGAACAGAAAAACCATCCATGGGAGAGGAAAAGGGACTACCAGAAATACCAGAGGAATACAGAGACCTTGCTGAAGTTTTCAGTGAGGAGAGGGCGGATGAGCTCCCCCCCCACCGACCCACAGACTGTGCCATTGAATTCAAACCTGGGGCAAAACTCCCGAAGCCCAGATTATACTCCATGAGCCCAAAGGAGAAGGAGGAAATGGAAAGATTCATAAAAAAAAACCTAGAAAGGGGGTTCATTGAGCCAGCCAAGCCTAAAGTGGCTGCCCTGGTCCTCTTTAGGGAAAAGAAGGACGGATCTTTACGCTTATGCGTGGATTATAGGGCCCTGAATACAATCAGTGAAAGCAATCTATACCCTCTGCCTCTCATGAAAGACATGTTGTCACACCTCTCGAAAGGGAAATTTTTTTCTAAACTAGACCTAAGGGAAGCTTACTATCGTGTGAGAATCAAGGAAGGGGATGAATGGAAAACTGCATTTAACTGCCCCATGGGGTGCTACCAATTCAAAGTCTTGCCATTTGGATTACAAGGGGCCCCCGCAGTATTTATGCAATTAATCAATGACGTTCTAAGGGAGCACCTATTTAAGGGGGTCCTTGTTTACTTAGACAACATTCTTATCTTCACTGAATCAAAAGAGGAACATGTCAACCTAGTCAGAGCGGTTTTAAAGAAACTGCGGGCCGCCCACCTATATGCCAAACTCTCGAAATGCGAATTCCACCAGGAAAAGATAGACTACCTAGGTTATCGCATATCCCCACAAGGCATTGAGATGGACCCAGAGAAGGTCAGGGCAGTATTAGACTGGGCACCACCCCGCACAA
>NW_015386329.1:1186426-1197899 GCF_001527695.2 Protobothrops mucrosquamatus | reverse complement strand
TTTTTGAAGTCTCCTCCCGGCAATGAGGAAAAGGGGGTGAGAATGTAATGCTTGGGATTGTCGCTGGGAGAAGGGGGTGATGGGGGTGTGGCTAATGGGGGATCCCTTAAAACCTTGAATGGGAGAGCTTGGACCCAAGTCCTGTCTAGAACACCTGCATCCAGCTTTCTCTTAATAAAGATGCCTGTTGGAAGAAATATTCCAGGAGTTCTGTCTTCTTAAGATGCAAAGTGGGGTGGGTCCTTACAGTTAGGTTTCTAACATCCTTTTATCCAGCTGTTCACATTTCTTGGTAAAACACATTTATCTTCTTGTTGAAAAAGAGTAAGTCAAAATTGGAACTTGAGTAGCTGTTTTCCCTTTTTAAAAAAACAGTTCCAATTTTGCCTCCTTTCTTAAGCAGCTGCTATACTTAATTGTTTGTGGCCAGTCCTATTTCTTTTTCCTCTGCTGAAACAGACCTTCTATTTTCCTATGCTTATCCTTTTTGGTTTTCATATCTTAATATTTTTTCATGGTCACAATCATTTTTTGGGAATTATATCCAATCCTGTTTCAGAACCTCCACTCATTTTTGTATATTGTTTCTGAATAAACTTAAGAAGGACTCCGTTCCCATGATCTTAGGAATTTTAAATTTTATGGATGAGAGTTATCGTTTGCTTAAATTCATCTTATCAAAATCAATTGAATTTAATAGTAGCTGGATAACCATAATCTCATTCTGCCCTGAATCCATGTTACTCTGCAATGTATTTTAATAAATCAACAGAAAAAATCATTAATATATGTCCCTACATTATTCCCAAATTACCCATTTTAATAAGAATTGTATAGTAAAACAATACATCAACATTTAAGCTGTTCAATATGCTAAACAATTAAAGTGGTAGATTAGGCATAGCTTAAATATGCCTACATATTTGTAAAGAATTTTACTGCAGAATTTTACTGTGACAAAATATTGTTCATTTCCCAAAGATGCTTTTTCAGGGGACAACTGGACTTTATTGTTTTTCTTTGAAGATGTTTTGCTTCTCATCCAGCTCTGACTGGATAGTGGGGAATGGAAGGATTTATACTCCTTGCAGACAGCCGGTCATTTGCTTTCTTTAATTTAGAGAGTTATTAAGACCACTTGAAGGCTTACCTGTGTCCTCAGGGTCACCTGAGTGGTGTAAATGGGTGTGAAGCCTTCTTGGAACTGGCTCCACATTCATTTCCATTACATGTCCCTGGGGATGCAGCAATGATCATAAGTGTGAACAAGGGTCTTAAGTCACTTTGTTCAGTGCCGTTGTAACTTTGAATGGTCATTAAATGAACTGTTGTGACTCGTGGACTACCTGTATATCAAATCCACTGATTAATAAAATAGCTTCTTCCTCTCTCTATCTATCTACAGTATGTATTAACAAAATTAAGGGGAGTTCTCAACTTACAGAACCATTCAAATTTACAATAGCAAATTTGTGCTTATGATTATTGCATCATCCCCATGATCATATAATCAAAATTTGGGTGCTTGACAATTGGCACATATTCACAATGGTTGTACTGTCCTGGAATCACGTGATCACCGTTTGTGACCTTCCCAACCGGCTTCCGAGGAGCAGAGTCAATGGGAGAAGCTGGATTCACTTAATGACTGCATTATTCACAGTAAAAAAATGATATTTTTGTGACAGGCATTGTTAAAAGTGTATATATTAATATTTATGTTGAAAATTCTAAATTTGCAAAGCTTTCTTGTAGGTATCCACAATAGAAACCTCTAAAATTATCTGGCTGGGTAAAAAACAGTTCACAACAGGTCTTCCACTCTTGCCTACCCCTGGTGCTTTCCTGATGTCATTACAATGAAAGGCTTTATCTTCTATTTCTTTCAGTATTGTTCCAAGATAGTAAATCAATACATTACAATGCAACATGATTTAGCCCTTTGAATAACAGCCATCAAGGGAGGCAATTTTGATTTTTTAAGACTATAACATGACAGGGACAGAAATTATCCAAGGCAGAATAAAACATCATTCTATTCAATTATGAATATCGGCCCCATGGATCTGCTTTTCTCCATGTTTCTAGTTTCTTTTACTCTTAAAGATATAAGCTTTAATCCCTGGAGTGAAAAAGCAGATAGGAAGAAGAAATATATGCAGAAACAAGCCTTAATGATCCCTATGATTCCTCTGAGCAAACTCTATCAATATATACCATGAAATGTTATTTTTTAGATGCCTAATTAAGGTTGTGGCCAGCCTTTAAAATTCATTAAACTCATCACTGAAGGCAAATCTTAAAATCTTACCATCTAGTCTCCAAGGAAGCCATACATTTGGCTTTACAACTTAATAAATCCATTTTCAATTTAACTGCATTTGCTGCTAAAGGTTTGGGTGCTTTATAAACTAGACTGTTTATATTAAAATAGCTTAACTTTTTTTAAAAAAAAATGATTATTGTTATGTTCTGAGCCTGCTGAAGCATTCAGCAGGCTCAGAAATGTTGCAAAGGGTCCTGGGCAGACCAAAAGCTGCCCGGGACCAGACTGACTGTCTCCAGCTTTGCTCGCATGCGCAAGGCAGGAAACAGCCTCTGCAATCATTGGTTGAGGAACCCCGACGATGCTGCCGAGCTGCCACCGCCGCCGCTGCCTTCCGGCCTGCTCCCCCTCCCTGCCCGTTCAGCTGAGGATGCGGCGGGGAGGCGGCCGGGCCAGGGACGGCGGCGAGGAACCCCAACGATGCTGCCGTGCTGCCGCCGGAGCCGCTGCCTCCCGTCCTGCTCCCCCTCCCTGCCCGTTCAGTTGAGGATGCGGTGGGGCGGCAGCCGGGGGCGGCGGGGACCCCTGACGATGCTGCCGTAAGAGAGAGAGAAAGAGAGAGAGGAAAGAGAAACAGAGGAAAAGAGAGAAAGAGAAAGAGAGAGAAAGAAAGAGAAAGAGGGAGGAAACAGAGAAAGAGAGAGAGGAAAGAGAAAGAGAGAGGAAAGAGAGAAAGAGAGAGAGAGAGAGAGGGGGAGAGGAAAGAAAGAAAGAGAGAAGAAAGAGGGAGAGAGAGAAGAGAGAGAGGAAAGAGAAAGAGAAGAGAGAGAGGAAAGAAAGAGAAAGAGAGGAAAGAGAGAAACAGGAAGAGAGGAAAGAAAGAGAAAGAGGGAGGAAAGAGAGAGAAAAAGAGAGGAAAGAGAGAAAAAGAGAGAGAGAGAGGAAAGAAAGAGAGAAAGAGGGAGAGGAATGGCGCTTCTCCAACCAGACTGGGCAGAGCCGGCAGAGCGGCCCTCCTGCCCCCCCTCCCCAGTCAGCTGGATGGGGGGTTGGGAGTCACCACAACATGAGGAACTGTATTAAAGGGTCGCGGCATTAGGAAGGTTGAGAACCACTGCTCTAAAGGCTAATGGAGAAGTCTGAATTTGTGCGGACTATAAATGTACATTGAACAAAGCACTGCAACAGCATGCATATCCAGTGCCTGAGGTAAGCCACATCCTGGCCTCCCTCAAGGGGGGGCGAATTTTTGCAAAGTTTGATTTGGCACAGGCCTACCAACAGTTACCTGTTGATGAGGCAACAGCTGAGGCTCAAACAATCGTAATGCATAGGGGAGCCTTTAAGGTCAAAAGACTGCAGTTTGGGGTTAATGTAGCCTCTGGCATCTTCCAAAGTGTAATGGAGCGCACGCTCCATGGTATTCCTGGGGTCTGTCCCTACTTCGATTACATTCTCATTGCTGGGGAGTCATTTCTAAATTTAGTGGAAAGATTAAGGGCTGTCTTGCTTCGTTTCCGCCAAGCGGGTCTGAAACTGAAGCAAGATAAATGCAAAATTGGAGTCACTTCCACTGAATTCTTAGGTTTCAGAATTGATGCTCATCCATCCTGCTGAATCCAAGCTTCAAGCTATTCAGCGGGCCCCAAGTCCCAAGTCCAAAAGCGAGCTTCAGACTTTCCTGGGACTCTTAAATTTCTATCACGCATTCCTTCCCCACAAGGCTGCAGTGGCTGAGCCGTTACACCAGCTCGTGGATAAACAGGCTCCATGGCAGTGGACTAGGGTCCATGAAAGAAGTTTCAATGAGGTTAAGGCCTTGCTCTCTTCAAATGCGGGTTTTAGCACATTTCAATGAGCAATTGCCAGAGTGCATCGCATGTGATGCATCCCCTTATGGGGTGGGAGCAGTACTCAGTCACCTGAAGGCTGATGGGACACAAGTCCCTGTGGCCTATTACTCAAGGACTCTGTCGTCTGCAGAGCGTAATTACGCTCAGATTGACAGAGAAGCCTTGGCCATAGTAGCTGGCATAAAGAAATTTCATGATTTCTTATATGGCCGCCACTTCACGGTCTATACAGACCATAAGCCTCTGCTGGGGTTGTTTACTACAAACAAGCAAACCCCTCATATAATATCTCCCAGAATGCTGAGATGGTCAATTTTCCTGTCAGCATATGACTACACACTAGTTCACAAACCTGGAAAAGAAATGGGCCATGCAGATGGCCTCAGCAGATTACCTCTAACACAGATAGAGGCAGATTCTGCTCCTGCTATTAACATTCTCTCCATTCAGGAGTTGCCTGAATCTCCCCTCAATGCTAGGGACGTGGCTGCAGAAACTGCCACTGATCACACGCTTACACGTATGCTGACATGGGTGTTGTCAGGATGGCCTGACATGTGTCCAGATACTGAGTTTCAAAGCTTCTGGCAAAGGAAGCACGAGTTTTCCACATTCAAAGGGTGCCTGTTATGGGGTAGTAGAGTAGTCATCCCAGCCTCATTGAGGTCTAGAATCTTGATCTCTCTGCATAAGGGACATCCAGGAATAGTAAGGATGAAAGTGCTTGTGCACAGCCATCTCTGGTGTCCTGGGCTCGATAAATCCATCGAGGCCCAGGTGCATGGGTGTCAAGTGTGCCAACAGTCAAGGCCTGAAATGCCTCAGGCCCCTGTACATAGGTGGGAGGAAACACAAGCCCCTTGGTCAAGGGTACATATAGATTACGCTGGGCCCTTTCAGGAGCAATTCTTCCTTCTCCTCGTTGACAGCCATTCCAAGTGGCTAGAGGTTGTGCCTGTTTCCTCCACTACTACTGCTAGGACCATCCAGGTGTTGAGAGGAATCTTCGTTTCTCATAGACTTCCAGATATCCTGATCTCAGATAATGGCCCCCAATTTACCTCTTTTGAGTTCCAGGCTTTCCTACAGGCCAGCGTGATCCGGCATGCAACTTCAGCTCCATTCCACTCATCTTCCAATGGCCAGGCTGAGAGGATGGTGTGCACTACCAAAGATGCTCTCAAGAGGATCACTTATGGCAGCTGGCATCACAGGTTAGCTGATTTCCTTCTTGCACAATGCACTACGCCTTGCACAGCCACAGGAAAGAGCCCAGCAGAACTCCGCTGGGGTCGCCGCCTCATCACGAAACTGGACAGGTTGCACCCAGACTGGGTGGCTTCGCAGGTGTCACAGCGGTGGGCACCTAGGAGACTACAGGTGGGAGATCCGGTCTGGGCAAGGAACTACGGTCCTGGACATCTCTGGGTCACAGCAGCGGTATGCAAGGTCTCTGGGCCACTTGGACGATAGGCGCGTCATCCAACGGCACATAGACCAACTGCGCTGGAGGCTGCCCAGCAACACTTCTGCTCCTGGCTCTGCTCTCGAGGGGGAAGGAGGGCCATAATTTTTATTCTGGACCATAGTCTTCCAGCTCCAGCGGGTTTTCACACGCTACCGCAGATGTTCCCGTGGCAGAATGAGGACATTCACAGGATTCAGCTATTGCTCCAGAATGGCGGTCATCCCAGGCTTCAGCAAGTGCTCCAAACGGAGTCTCCAAAAAGGGGGTTTGCCATGGAGGCGGCTCCTGACTCTGGCACCTCTGGCACATACACGGGGGCCATGGGTTACTGGGGCACATCAGCCACTCAGGCCACTCCAGCTGCTGGTCTTGGGCTCGAGGGACAGGGCTCCCAAGAGGAGTCCATTGTGGATTTGGGGAATTCCACCCCACCACTGGACTTGGGGAATTCCACCCCCTCAAGGAACCCTGGCTTGGATTCAGAGGATCCAGCCAGTCAGCAGCTGGGTGGGTCACCTGGGTCTTTGGGGCATCAAAGTCCTGGTCTGCCTAGCCTGACAGGCGAGCTGGCAGGCCAGGCACACTCACCGGCCATCAGAAGGTCACAGCTGGCCAAGGGTCCACCCAAACATCTTGGGGACTATGTGAGGTTTTTGTCAAGTCAAGGGAACTTTACTAGTCTTTAAACAAATGCAGAACAAACACTCAGTAAAGGGGTGTTCTGCTTAGCATATTATTTTATTGTATTTTTTTTCTGTGAAAAATTATAAATGTAAGAGTGCTCTGCCTGTATGCAGGCATATTGTGCTTCACAATAGCATCCAGTCCATTGAATCTATGTACCTGTGCTGCTAAATAGTAAGGTATTATTGTTTCATCCAGGGGGGAGGGGTGTTATGTCCTGAGCCTGCTGAAGCATTCAGCAGGCTGAGAAATGTTGCAAAGGGTCCCGGGCAGACCAAAAGCTGCCCAGGACCAGACTGGCTGTCTCCAGCTTTGCGCGTATGCGTAAGGCGGGAAACAGCCTCTGCAATCATTGGTTGACGTTGTCCGGGGCTAGGACAGTATAAAAGGCCTGCATGCCGGTTTTGCTGTTGTTGGTTATGGAAGTGAACAATAAAGAAAGCTTGTTGTTTATACGATGCGTCTCCTCTTAATGCCTCCAACCTGCGAACATAACAATTATGGTATACATTCAAATGTTAACATGGGTGCTACACGTGTTATATTTCTTCATCTTAATGCTGTAGCACTGCTTTGCAAACATTTAATTCTAGCACAGCTTCATGACACAGCTTCTGATTCAGCCAGACTAAGGACAATCCCTGAGCAGTAATTCTTGAAAAAGTTTCTAAATTTTCAGTGCTGTGTTAGGCCCAATACTGTAGTTTTAAACAGTACTTATTAATGTCCTGAACAGCAATGAATAAAAACATGAGGAAAACATTTCTTGTTTCAATAAGGGTTGGATCAATAAATTAATTTATTGTTGACCTATTCTCACTTATAACACAATTCTGTTTTATTTTCTCATGTGATATAAAATATTTTTTGCCTAAATCTATAAAATTTAAATGTATAGACTTACATAGTCTACTGAGACCTAGTTTATAAAATGTCCAGAAACTTCAAGTGGTATAAAATACAGTTGCTAGCTACAAACTAGTGTAATACATAGTACAAAATACATTTAGCCCCAGTACTGAATGACACAAGTCCTGATCATTAGTTGCTTTTCCAGCTACAATCAAACTGTACAGTAACATTCAGAAAAGGACAAAATCTAGCAGGCAAGTAACTTCAGAGCCACCCAACTGAAAAGATAGAATCAGATTTATCCACACAGAAAATAGGGGGATGTTCAGATTAACCAATTCACTCGTGCAATCATCCAGTGACACCACAGATCCTTTGCCACTTTACTAGCTTTCTATGACTGAACTATTTCAATCTCCTGCTTTGTTATCTAACAAGCATGCTGGAATTCCAAAAACATTCAAGGCTTTCATCATTTAGTATAAGACAGACAGAAATCCTTGTCACTGATTTTCTTATGGATCATTCTTATGTTAGGTTTATACATGAACTCTTGGCAGATGAGCTGCCAAATGAATAATTCCAATTTTAGAAAATAACCCTTTTCAGTGCTATTATGACAATGTGATGCAGAAAATGAGATCTGTCACTGAATACTCTTCTAGAACAGCAGTAATTAACTACGAGGTTCAAACACTATGTCAAAGTAAAGATAAAGAGTAGATGTAGAACAGAAAGTAGCTGACCTCCAGTTTTTCATAAGGAATAAAGATGTTTTTAAGTGAAATCCAAGAGGTTTTTTTTTGCTTTCCTGAGTTTTCCAGTCTCTCAGAATTTGACTATTTCTTAATATGGTAGATTTCTGGAGTAGGAAAGATGGGGAATTGGGAGTACCTGTCTGTGAACCTGAAGTAGACCTTCATCTACTATCTTTCCTAGTTTATGTAGCCAATGTACTGTTCCCCATGTCTCATTCCCAGGAATTAGACTGCCAAAGCATCTTATTTCTCGGTAGATGCATTTTCTTTCTCTCCTGACTCTGTAGCTAGGGATGTTGAGGGGAACATTTCTCATCGGCAGGTTGACCCTGCATGAAGTGAGAGAGACAAGGGCGAGATCCTGGAGGGAAAAGTATTGTTAGTGTTAGAATTCATTCTTAGACTGATTTTTAAAAAGGAGAAGTGATCCAAATGATCAGCAGGCTCAATCTGTTCTACAATTCCCAAGTTCCAAAAGCAAGGCATGGTCTAGTCTACCTCCTCCCCATTTTCTAGCCTTCTCCACTGTAAAAGCCTGAGAAAGTTAGTCATAAGTGTTCCTACCCACCTACTACAGACTATATTGTATGCAGCATCTCTTATAATGTAATGGAAACATAATAAGAAATGCTATATACAATATCAAGAAAGGATGATGTATTATTGATGTATTATTGCTAGAATGCAAATACTGGATGAATAATGTTTTATTATATTAGTGCAAAAACACAGATTAACAGAGCATTGAAAAAAACATTTTCTGTTTCATGCCAATACTTGGTCAAGCAATTCAGGCTCTATGCAAGGACCTCAACTGATGGACAATATTAACAACAAAATAGGTTACAAAAAAAAAAAAGGAAACAGAAGATGGAGGAATTTAATCCTGTCAGCAAATACAATTCCAGGTATAGTCTGAGGAACAGACCATTAATATTACTGTCAAATGTTTGGGTTAAATTTCAAAAATTAAAGAGAATTGCTTGTGACAGCACCATATGAAGCAGAAAACATATTAGAACACAAAATGAATGTAAGGAACAGATTTTATATGTTCAAATTATGCAAAATGAACCAAAAGAGCTATGGGGGGGGGAAGGATGGTGAAACTCAAAACAGAAATATATTTCCCCAAATATAAAAAGGATATTATGCAAGTGGCTTTCAAAACAAATTGTTATGATAACCAAGAAAAGATAGAGGATGAAAGCTTTGAACAATAAGAAAGTAGCAAATGCAGACTACCAAGGTCAGTCAAGAAAGAACAGGAAAAGGGTTCATTCAAGGAAATCAACAAGTAAAGGAATGTAACATGAAAAGGAAAATGCGAGATATTTTGAGTGCAGTCCAAGACATAACAGAAAATGTACAGCTTATACAGGAATGCTCAAGAATAATCATGGAAAATATTTGTTTGAGGCAAATTAAAGAAAGTTGGAAAGACTATAGAAAAACTCTTTTAAAAAGATTATATAATGACAAACAATTCTAAAGAAACAATATATTCAGCAAGCAACTCCACAAGAGATAAGAGAGGCAACAGACCAGTTATCAAATAGGAAAGCACTGGATATAAATGAAATGAATTGTTTAAAGTTGCAGAAGAGGCAGTTAAACAGTTTTGTGTCAACTAGTATGGAGTAAGAGTATGTGGCTTTAATGTTTGAGAAAAATTAAGGCATACATCTATACTGTGTAAGATAAATAAAAAATTGACCTTTTGGACTAAATCCTCAGTTGTAACAGTGAATATTTTCACCTCAGCTTCAAGAAAATACTCTGTACTAACTGAAAATTCAATGACATTTCATGAGAAAGAACATTACAGCAGTTAATCAATGCAGTTACAAAATCTTAACAAAGACATTAAACAATTATATGACCTATACAGCTGAATATCATTTAATTATTCTTTGTCATAAGGTTGTCAGATATTTCTTTTTGGGAAAAAAAATATTAATCTTGCCTCTTTTTCCTTCTAACCAGTATTTTTAAAGGACACTACTCATATATATATATATATTAGATCAAATATACTATTTTCCAGAGTTGCTTTGGGAAATAGTTCCATTGGACATATGCTGGCTATGTAGCAGAATAACAAAATAACAGAGTTGGAAGGGACCTTGGAAGTCTCCTAGTCCAAACCCCAGGAGATCCTATAACATTCTGGACAAATGGCTGTCTAATCTCTTCTGAAAAACCTTCAGTGATGGAACACTCACAACTTAATGTACCCAGTCCCCACCAACAAAGTTCTTGAAGGACTTGCATAGGATTCATGTTTATACTAACATAGGAACTGGAAGGAGGAAATAAGAAAAAGTTAATTTGATGAAAATGATGGAAAATGATCTATGGCAAAGGTGTCACTGCAATGTTATTCCGTGAAAAATCACTGATAAAAGTCCACAAAACTAGGGAGCAGTTGGAGGAGTTAACTTATTCCTAACAGCCCTCAATGCAACTAGAAATACATGCTTAGCTTATAGAAGATTTTCGGTGATCTGCATCTTTTCAGAGATCACATGTGAGACACTGTTAATCATAGTCCTTTACACTGTGTATCTATAATGCTTAACCTGAAATTGTCAACAAATCAAAATATTATAAAATGTCACAAGATTCCAGGAATCTTTTTCCAATAACTCAAATGAGGTAAGGGCCTCTCTTACAGAAATTCTTGCTATGTGGTAAATTTGGGGTGCAAATTAGAATATGAAAGAGTTGGCAACACTTGAAACACTGAAAGGAACTACCCTCGGTGGACATCCTGGGAGAAGGCTGGGAAAAAACTTCTCTCATATTGAGAGGGCCAAAGAGGTTTGAGGCCAATCAAATTGATCTGGTGAAGTGAATCAGTTAATAATAATAATAATGATAAAGTTGGAAGGGACCTTGGAGGTCATCTAGTCCAACCCCCTGCTCAGGCAGGAAACCCTATACCATTTCGGACAAACGGCTGTCCAGTTTCTTCTTAAAAACTTCCAGTTTTGGAGCATTCACCGCTTCTGGAGGCAGGTTGTTCCGCTGGTTAATTGTTCTAACTGTCAGGAAGTTTCTCCTTAGTTCTAGGTTGCTTCTCTCTTTGGTTAGCTTCCACCTTTTGCTCCTTGTCCTGCCTTCAGGCGCTTTGGAGAATAGCTTGACTCCCTCTTGTTTGTGGCAGCCCCTGAGATATTGGAACACTGCTATCATGTCCCCCCTCATCCTTCTCTTTGTTAAACTAGACCAGGGGTAGGCAACCTCGGCTCTTTTATGACTCATGGACTTCAACTCCCAGAATTCCTGAGCCAGCATAGCTGGCTCAGGAATTCTGGGAGTTGAAGTCCATGAGTCATAAAAGAGCCGAGGTTGCCTACCCCTGAACTAGACATACCCAATTCCAGCAAGCGTTCCTTATATGTTTTAGCCTCCAGTCCCCTAATCATCTTTGTTGCTCTTCTCTGTACTCTTTCTAGAGTCTCAACATCTTTTTTACATCGTGGTGACCAAAACTGGATGCAGTATTCCAAGTGTGGCCTTACCAAGGCATTGTAAAGTGGTATTAATACTTCACGTGATCTTGATTCTATTCCTCTGTTAATGCAGC
>NW_015386329.1:1176038-1186326 GCF_001527695.2 Protobothrops mucrosquamatus | reverse complement strand
GTTTGGTTTTTCTTGCCTAAATGTAGAACCTTACTTTTTTCACCATTGAGTTTCATTTTGTTAGATAGCGCCCAGTGTCCAAGTCTGTCCAGATCCTCCTGTATCCTAAGCCTGTCTTCTGGAGTGTTGGCTATTCCTGCCAGCTTGGTATCATCTGCAAATTTGATGAATTCCCCATCTATCCCCTCATCCAGATCGTGATGAAGATGTTGAAGAGCACTGGGCCCAGAACAAAGCCCTGGGGCACCCCACTACACACTTCCTTCCATGTAGATGCGGTTCCATTGAGGACCACATGCTGAGTACGGCCGGTCAGCCAGCTACGGATCCATCTGGTGGTGATGCTGTCTAACCCGCATTTTTCTATCTTATCAAGTAGTAGGTTGTGGTCTACTTAGTCAAATGCCTTACTGAAGTCCAAGTAAATTATATCCACAGCATTCCTCTGGTCCACTAATTTTGACACTTGGTCAAAGAATGCAATAAGGTTTGTCTGGCATGATCTGTTTTTGACAAACCCGTGTTGACTTTTAGTAATGACTTTGTTTGCCTGTAGGTGTTCGCTGATTCGTTGTTTGATTATCTTTTCCAGAATCTTCCCAGGTATTGAGGTCAGGCTGATAGGTCTGTAATTTCCTGGGTCCTTTTTTCCCCTTTTTTGAAGATGGGAACTACATCAGCTCTTTTCCAGTCCTCTGGTAGTTCCCCAGTGCTCCAGGATCTCTGAAAAATATAGTTCAGTGGTTCTGAGATTACATCTGCCAGTTCCTTGAGAACCTTGGGATGTAATCCATCTGGTCCTGGTGATTTGAACTCGTCTAGGCTGGACAGGTGTTCACTTACCGATCTTGCCTATCTTAACTTGTATTTCTATTTTGTTTTTTATGGCACTATTTTTGATAGGTTGGTCTGTTTTTTCCCTTTGTGTAAAGACAGATGCGAAAAACAAATTAAATAGTTCTGCTTTCTCCCTGTTGCTTGTCACCTTCTTGCCACTTTCACCCACTAGTGGACCAATCATTTCCTTCACTTTTTTCTTGTTTTTTACATGTTGAAAGAAGCTTTTTTTGTTATTTTTGACTTTGGTTGCAAGCCTTAGTTCATTTTGAGCCATAGCTTTCCTCACTTCGTCTTTGCAGGCTCAGGCTATTTGCTCATATTCTGACTTAGTTATGTGTCCCTCTTTCCACTTTCTATACTTGTCCTTTTTATCTTTCAATTGATCAGAGAGTTCTTTATGCAGCCATGCTGATTTCTTTTGAGAGCTGTTATTTTTCCTCTTTGTTGGTATTGTGCTAGACTGGGCCTTTATTATCTCACTTTTCAGAATTTCCCAAGCCTCTTGAGTTGTTTTCCCCTGGAGGATTCTCGTCCATGGAATCCTTCCCAAACGCTCTCTAAGTTTATTGAAATTAGCTCTCTTGAAGTCCAAGACTCTAGTATGGCTGTGTTCTATTGCTTGTGCTTCCATAATGTTGAATTCCAATATTGTATGATCACTTCCTCCCAAGGTTCCTATGGCTTCAACACCTTCTATCATTTCATCTCTGTTAGTGAGAATTAGGTCCAAAATGGCTAATCCCCTAGTTCCCTTCTCTACTTTTTGGGAGACAAAGTTGTCTGCTAGGTTTGTCAGGAATCTGTTTGATCATCTATTCCTTCTGTGTAGCAAATCACATCACTTCTATAGTACAAATCACTGCAGAGAAATTACTTTGAGTTAGAATAGAATAGAGCTGGAAGGGACCTTGGAGGTCTTATAGTCCAGCCCCCTGCTCAAGAAATTGCTTCACCCAATCTTAGCATTCAGTTCCTCAGAGCAAATGTCTGCCCAGTGCTGCACTCTGTAAAACAGTGACTCATAAAGTGTGGTCCAAGGACCCCTGGGAAGGTCCCCAAGATCCACTCAAGGGTCCTTAAAATAAAAATTATTTACCAGATATTGAATATATTTATAAAAATTTAAAACACTGACACTCGTCATTATTATTTTTTGTTTGTTAAAAATATAGGCTTTTTAATGAACTTTTTAATGTTAATATACAGTGAGTTTAATACTGTTATTCTTACAGGTTTCAATAAATGTTTTGCAATTGTGTCTATTTTAATTTTTAATATAGTAAATATCAATAAAAATAATTCATTCAAACAAAAGATCTTTTGGGGCCCTACATAATTTTTAAAAGTGGGAAGGGGTCCTGAGAGCAAAACATTTAAGAAACACTGCTGTAACAGCACACGGTTATGATTTTATATAGTTGTTACTGGAGTCCATTTCATATCAGGAGAATAAGAAAGAATAAAAATAATTTTCCAAATTCAAAGTTCAACAATTGGTTTGTTTGTTTTTTTAACTGGGTCACTGAAGCATTTCTTTCAAACAATGAAATAAGAAGCATCCTTAAACTAATGAATGCCAAATGATTACCATAAACATGCTACTTGTATCTATTTTTTCCCTCCTTTCAAGAATGCATTTTCTTTGGTTGTTTTCTTTATATGCTAATAACTATAATTTATAATATTAACTGGTGATGCTATTTTTGCTGAGACATCTGTGAGGGGGCAATCTCAGGTAAAAATAAACAAAAACATGAATTCTTTAGGAATCACTAAAATCACAAAAAGAACATAGTGAGAAGCTGTAGATTTGCCACCTGCTGCTCTTTTTTCTTTAAGTTTATCAACCTCAAAATACACTTACTATTTTATATGTTATTGTTTCAAACTACTAAAACTACATAGATCAACTGAGGACACTACCAGTATTTTTAAAAATAAATTTTCTCAAAGCCTGATATTGAGTGGAAAGATGTCTGGGAGCCATTCTATATATACAAGCATATATGTACAAGTTAGTCATCCATTAATTTTTCTGGAGGCCCTTTATGAGTTTTGACAAGTAAGAGGTAATAAGTAGTAGATCAACCCCCATTCTTTTACCACTGGCACCATCTTTCTTACCCTTTGCATTATGTGGCTTGAGACAGAACAATTGAACATTTCAAGTACTCATTTGTATATGCATACATATGCCTATTATGTGTATAAATCAAATCTGGCCAAAGCCCAAATTATAAAGTAAAGTAATTATGACCACATTTTTTTTGTGGTCTGGAGACACTCTACCTCAGCTGAGGTAGAGTATCTCCGGACCACGGGAAAAAATTCTGGATCCACTGCATTCCTCTGGAGTTCCACTCTTCAACAAATAATGGTTTTCTGCTAGAAAAAACTCTACAATGTAGCTTAGTGACTAGGGAGGGGGAAAACCCAGCAAATTTTACATTCTATGATTGCTAGGATAACTCTGAATTGTTATTTGAGTCATGATCAGACAACAATTGAGTCTCTCGATTGTAATATATAGCAGAAAAACATAAAATCATTATTGTAGAAATTGGTTCACAGTGCCACATGACCCTAACCCTATTTCTTATCCTAGATGTTTTCTGCATTGACCAAGCTAGAGTTGGAGAAATATTCCTGAGCAACCTCAGCATTCGTCTCCTTTTAAGGGCTTACGTTGCAATCCCGCTCAACTGAGGTATGCTTTTTCTGTTCCATTTTGGACAATATTGGTGAAAATAATTACAGATGTCTATATCATTGATTAATGATGGCAGCTGCTGTTATAACTCTCATATATTTTTCATTTTCTGGATCCAGTTGAAGAACTGTTTTGCTTTCTCAGGGAACCAATATAAAACTTATTTATATTTTCATCAAGTTGCATGGAATTGTGACTAGTTGATTCGTTTTGGGACAGGCTTTCCATGCAAACACGATACCTTCTGTACTTTGTCCATAGGATTTATAATCCTCTTGGGCATCATAAGTTCACAGGCAGACTTTAGGCATGGCAGTCTCTTCTGTTCTTCTGCTACCTTGGCAGTAGCATCAAACCCTTTAGTTCTTCTGTTGGCAATTAGCAAGGCATCCAGGTGTTCACTATGTTTGCCTAGATGGGTTTGTAAATTCTAATCATGGTCCAGACTTTTCTAGTGACTCCAGCTGCACGTTGGTAGAAAGGAGGGATAGACTGCAGTGAAAAGGGTGTGGACTCAGACTTGATGGAGACATTCTTGTCCATCCACATAAAGAACATGTTGAGACTTCCGGTTTGCCAGGCGGCTGCCATGGATCGCTGAGAGACTTTCTCTCTCTCCCCCGTTCAATTTTGCATTGCTGGGGGGCTCTGAAAAGATCCAAAAGTCACCCTGAAGAGGCGACCAGCAAGGAGGGGCTATCACTGGATTGCGGGAGAACAGCAACTCTCCCTTTACAGCTGGTGATCCTTCCAAACTGGCGGACAAAAGGACCGGCCATAGAAATATGGCTCGTCCCTAGGCTGCAGACAGCCGAAGTCACACTTACCATCTGGCAACTTCAAAGCAGCATGGAAAGGACTGGGTGAGAACTACCTCTCTTACATCCTAATTGCTTTTTTGTACCTATTCAAGCTCCTAAAGTACTTTCCTCCCTATGGAGAGGGAAGGGGGATTTTAGCCCTCCCTCCAGAAACAACGGCAATTGAATACACAGGGGAGCTTTTTTAAAAAAAAAAGTTGAAAAAATAATTGGATCCCAATTGGAACTTTATTTCCTAAAGCTTGTGGATTAAAAGATTTTTGATTATCTACTTTTTACTTTTTATTTTCATTCGAAAGTCTGGGTTTTTCCTCTTAAAATAGAAGCAAAAAACCCTGAAAGGATTACAATAACTTTGAGATTTAAAGGAATTCCTTAAACAGTGGGGTGACATCTTGTGGCTAAACCTGAAATTGCAATTTATTATTCTTAAAGAAAAGAGACTTGGCTGACAGTTTAGAAAACAAGATAAGATCCATGTAGTAACCTTGAACACCAGCTGTGAGAGTTTTAGCTCTGTTTCTTATTTACTGGGGAAAAAAACTGTGAAAATTTTCAATTCAATCCATCACTATGGAAGACCAGGAACAGACCTTTCCTATGGAAGAAATGAAAAAACAAATGTTTGCTATGTTGAAAATAACTTACCAAACTTACCAAACTCTTCTTAAAGCTGGCGATGAAATAAGAGCTTTTGGAAAAAAATCAGAAAGTATCTTAGATATGCAAACTCAAACTTCAACTATAACTAAAAACAGAATACAATAGAAAAAATCGAACAATTAAATATTATGACAGAAGACCTAACTGCCCAACAAGTACAGACAATAGAAAATTCATTAAAAAAATCTGAACACATGTATAGAGGAAAAAACCTGCTATATAAATCAGAAGGAATTTGAAGATCAAGGAGAGAAACAGATGGGAGAAAAGATAAACAGTTCAGGACAACTACATCAAGAGGAGAAAATAAAGAGACAATCTGGTAGTCCTGCCAGACCCCTCAGCCTTCCAAAAATGGCGCCTGGATGGTCATCTCAATATGACATAATATATACAATAATACAAGAAATCTTTGAGGACCCTGAAGCAAGGACATGGAAGATGATTTGGCAAAGAAAGAAAAGCCAGAATAAGACTGAAGAAGAATGGGGTATGGGCATATTTAGGAGGTTTAAAATAGAATATATTTAAGTAGACAAGACCCGTATTTTGAATACGAGATATTGTTATGATGTGAAGATAAAGATAAATGTTGGCTAATTAAAACCTAGATGCATAAATATCAACAGTTAAATTGAAATATTGAGTTGTTTATAAAGATTAGATAAAGGTGATTAAGACATATATATGTTAAGAGTGATGTAATGTAATTAACATGTTTTGATGTAGTGATAAGAATAAAAATTATAAGTTTAAATATGAGAAAGTGGACATAAGGAAGAATGCTGAAATGGGAGAAATTTTGGTTATGGAATCTATAATATTTTGAAATTATAATGAAAATAAGAATATTATATTGTATTACTAATCTGTTGATATAGAAGTGAGAAGGACGAGGGGGGACATGATAGCAGTGTTCCAATATCTCAGGGGCTGCCACAAAGAAGAGGGAGTCAAGCTATTTTCCAAGGCGCCTGAAAGCAGGACAAGAAGCAACGGGTGGAAACTAATCAAGGAGAGAAGCAACCTAGAACTAAGGAGAAACTTCCTGACAGTGAGAACAATTAACCAGTGGAACAACCTGCCTCCAGAAGTGGTGAATACTCCAACACTGGAAGTTTTTAAGAAGAGACTGGACAGCCATTTGTCTGAAATTGTATAGGGTTTCCTGCCTGAGCAGGGAGTTGGACTAGATGACCTCCAAGGTCCCTTCCAACTTTATTATTATTATTATTATTATTATTATTATTATTATTATTATTATTATTATTATTATTATTATTATTATTATTATTATTATTATTATATAAGATATGTATCCGGAACACTAGATGTTGGGAGGAATTGTGCCAAAGGGAATTGGGGTCATTTAAAAAATTTGGAAATGATAAATATTAAACGTTTAATTTAAATATTGACGCAAAATTAAAGCTGGGAAAATTCATAAGGTTATTGATGGTCCAAAAGATGGAATGTTAAAATAAATAAGACATATAAAAGTATTGATAAATGTAAGAAAGCTATTAAGTAGCTGATGGATAGAATAAGAAGTATACTAATTTAAACAAGAGACAGTATGTATTAAGGGAAAAAAGAGAGGAAATATTGCCTGTAACAGTTGGAGATTTGTATTAATAATGCTTGTATGTAATGGAATTATTGTAACTCAGACACCATGTTTGCTTTTCAAAGATATAATTGTAACATTGGAAAATTAATAAAAAGTTTTTTAAAAAATAAGGAACATGTTGAGTCTTCAACAGGGCCATAATTGCTTCCTCATCAACAAATTTGGTACATTAGCTATTCCTGATAGTGTTCATTATTTGCAACTTGACGGCAAAAGATATATGTACACTTTTTACTAACCCAAAGCTGAATTGGCACTCATCCCCGCCCCCAGGCCTGCAAAAAATGTTATAACAGAGTGCCTCTGGATGGCTTAATGGCACTTCCATCCATTTTTCCTGAGCCTCAGCCATCCATTTCGTACCCGTTTCCACACAAACAGCTCCTTCATACAATCCCTATAGATATGATACTCTGGTATTCCTCCCTTGGTTTCCTGTCTCAATGTGTCAACTTAGCTTTGACTAAGCTAAGAAAAGGGGATGGATGAAAAACAATCTAAACTCAACCCTGGTTTATGGCAAGAAAACACAAAGGCAAAACATTCACATTATTTCTCAAAGGGCTAACCCCTACACTACACGGACTTATCTACACTGGAATCTTAGGGACTAATGTCCCAATTACTTTAACTGCTACACTGGGATCACTTCCCCAACCAACAGACCCAAATAGGTGATTTCAGCTTGATACTTGGGAGTGTCTCTGAGGTGGTGCTCCTTGGCAGAGTATTGTCCCAGTCACCACAATTCTTGGAAAACAACCTCAGCAGCCTTTTTAGCTATCCAAGGGATGAAGTTTGGGATATTCCTCTATTTAGTCAGGAGATGGTTTTAAAAGTCCCCCCAAAATCTTTATTATGAATCTGCGGAGTCCAGTCAAGCACACAAGAACTCATTATATTATATGATGCCAAACTTTTATAGTAAGACATTATAGTACACAATAAAAGTATGTGTTAGTAGAAGAAACTTGTTGTTCGTCCATCGATTTTGATGAAGACCTTGACATCTTATGGATTATGGGCCATCAACGGTGTGTCCGTAGATGGCTGATAAGACCGATGTTAGCACGGAATGTTCTGCCACATACTGAACAGAGAAATGTGGACACTATTGCTTCAGCATTTGCAGCTCTGGCTTTATGGAGTGCTTGCTTCTCTTGTGCCAAGATTGTCCTTCTGTGTTCATATGTCTGGCAACCATGGTAAACCAGGGTACGCCATGTCGGTCGATCATGCGCCAAAAATTCCCAAGAGATGGTGTCGATATCCAGGGACTTGAGAGATGCTTTCAGCGTGTCTTTGTATCGCTTCTTTTGTCCCCCGTGTGATCGCTTTCCTTGAGACAGCTCACCATAGAAGAGCTGTTTAGGGATGCGATGGTCTGGCATCCTTACAACGTGGCCTGCCCAGCACATCTGGGCTTTCATCAACAGAGTGTAAACTGATGATAGGCCTGCTCTGGAGAGGACATCTGTATCTGGTATCTTATCCTGCCACCGGATCCTCAGAATTCTGTGAAGGCAAGTCATGTGGAAGTAATTCAGTTGCCTGATGTGCCTCCTGTACACTGTCCAGGTCTCACTAGCATACATCAGGGTAGTTAGCACTGCTGCCTGGTAAACTTTAAGCTTAGTAGCAAGGCTTATTCCACGGCGGTCCCACACATTAGTCCGCAGTCTGCCAAACGCAGAACTTGCCTTGGCAATTCTACAGTTGACCTCGATGTCAATTGTCACTGCACAGGAAAGGGTACTACCAAGATACGTAAATTGGTCCACTGCTTGCAGCTTTTGTCCCTTCACTGTGATGGTAGGCTCTTGGTATTGGGCTTTTGGAACTGGCTGGTACATCACTTCACTTTTCTTTGTGTTGATAAAGAGGCCAAAGTTGTCACAAGCGGCTGCGAATTTGTCCATGCTGGCTTGCATTTCCTGCTCCAATCCTGCATTAAGGGCACAGTCATCAGCAAAGAGAAGATCTCGTAGCACAGTCTCCTTAACCTTGGTGACAGCCTGGAGTCTTCGCAGGTTGAACAATTTCCCATCGGTTCTGTACCTCAGATTGACTCCCACTGAGCTGTTCTGAAAGGCGTCAGACAGCATGGCTGAAAACATCATGCTGAACAAGGTTGGTGCCAGCACGCAGCCTTGCTTAATGCCGTTTGTGACAGGGAAAGCCTCTGAGGCTTCACTGTTGCTCAGAACATGAGCCGCCATGCCATCATGGAACTGCCGTACCATCAGAATAAATCTGTCAGAGCACCCAAACTTCGACATAATGCGCCATAATCCTTCACGACTAACTGTGTCAAAAGCCTTGGTGAGATCCACAAAGGTGGTATATAGTTCACGATTCTGCTCCTGACATTTCTCCTGGAGCTGTCAAGCTGCAAAGATCATGTCCACCATGCCACGCTCTTTGCGGAAACCACACTGTGTCTCAGGTAGTAGACCCTGTTCCAGATGGTCAATCAGGCGATTTAGCAACACTCGTGCAAAGATCTTGCCTGCGACGGAGAGAAGTGATATTCCTCTATAATTATCGCAGACTTGTCGATTTCCTTTCCTCTTGTAGAGGTGCACGATGGACGCGTCTTTCAGTTCCTGNAAGCTACTACGTCGGGGTTTTCCAGTGTACTGACGTTGATCTTTTTCATCACAACTCTGTTTCCCTGTGGACGATTCTTTGGCTTGATGTGAATATTTAACTTGGAAATGATGAGTCTATGGTCAGTCCAACAGTCAGCACTCGGCATGGCCTTAGTTACTCTTACATCTTGCATGTCTTTCCTCCGCACGATGACATAGTCAATGAGATGCCAGTGCCTGGAGCGTGGGTGCATCCAGGACATCTTTTTGCGAGTAGGCAGGCGGAAGATGGTATTAGTAATGACCAGATCATGAGCAGCACATATCTTCAATAGTAACAGGCCATTGCTATTACACGTGCCAAATCCATTTTTACCAATAATGCCATCCCAGGTAGAATGATCGGACCCCACTCTCGCGTTGAAATCGCCAAGTAAAATCAACCTGTCGGTGTGCTTCACGGATGAAAGTAGGGCATCAAGATCTTCATAAAACTTGTCCTTTACTTCATCTGGATTTGTCATTGTGGATACATAGGCACTGATCAGTGTGGCTTGCTTTCCACTTAGTAGTGGGAGATGCAGTGTCATGAGTCAATCATTCACACCCTTAGGAAGACTGGCAAGTTGGCGGACAAGATGGTTCTTAACCGCTAAGCCAACTCCAGACTCACGACGTTGGTCACTGCTACGTCCACACCAAAAAAATGTGTAACCGCCTCCTGTTTCTGTGAGCTTACTCCCTATCATTAACAGCTACCTGATTGTGTCCTTCCTTATCTGCTTAGATCACATATGCACATTAGTAATCTTGGACTCCCCCAAATTCCTGAGAATGCATACTACTAGGCTATACATCCACCTTGATCAAAATTCAGCTAAAGATTAAGAGTTTAAAATTTCCCACACTAGATGGTCTAACCTAGCAGAATACACTTCCAATGGAAAATTACTGAGTTCATTAAACTTTTAGTTTCCATCACAATTCCCAACAATAAGTTTCATCACATTTTTTCAAAAGACATCATTAATTT
>NW_015386329.1:1166248-1172258 GCF_001527695.2 Protobothrops mucrosquamatus | reverse complement strand
CTGAAAACACGTTCTATTTCATCATGAATTTCCCGTCCACAAGCCAGGGCATCCATAAATGCTTCTGGAATTATTTCCCTTAAATTCTCTTTTGGATCCTCAGCCAATCCACGGATCCGGATCGCAAACTCCATGTCCCGAAATTGGGCAATCAAAACATCACCCTTAACATTTTCCAAACTTTCCTCTACAAGTTCCACATCATTAATTTTTATCAACACCTTTCTCAGAGCACATTCACATCTCTGCAACATAATTTGGCAAAACTATTCCACAAAGAAGTGTGTGTTCATCATATTATGATCCAAAATAACAGAACCACACCAAATATTCAAGTGACATCACTAGTTCTTGCATTAATTCCTGTACTATGCTGTACATTTGCTTCCTTGTAAATGGCTTACCTAAAAGTTTCACCTTGTTCTGCTAAAACAAAAATCACAACTATTTTCCCTTTGCCAAGATTATCAGAAAAGAAAAGCATGCTCCAGATCCATTCATGATATCAAAACAGACAATCTCTGGAGTTTAAATAAAGTAGTTTTGAAATGATAAAGCACCAGTGGCATGTATAACTAGCATGATCTTTTACCAAATTCACTGTATAGTAAAATACAATTTTATACTTTAAAATGGTACATACTCTTAAGATGCCCTAATTTTGTATAGAAAACAAAATCCTAAGAGCCTTCTGTTCAATTTCATGTGGCATTTGCTCATTTCTTTATTTTCTATCAGCATACCCTGACCACAAGCAACAGAATATAATATATTGAGGAAGCAAACAATTTCTATATATGTGATAGCTTCTTTTTTTAAACCATGCCATGGTATTCTTTTTCATCTAGCCTCTGAAGTATTGCTAAGGAAACACAGGGAAACAGCCTGGAGCTTCACTTCATAGAGAAAGTATATTTATTCTGTTTCCTAACCAGAGACACTTGTGGTTGGTGATGAAATTCCCCATATTTCCACAAGGCATACATGTATGCATTTCTTTACAATATTTAGTGGCCAGTCCACTCTAAAGCAGCTGAGAGGTTTGCATTAAAAACAGAAAATGTAAGATCAGTCTAAGCAAAGACCATGTCAGGACACAAGAAAAGGAACAAGCGCACCACTAGTAAGAGCACTCTATCACACCATTCACAAATCTCTCTAAAGTCATAATCTCCACCCCAACTCAGACCATCAATGCAACGGCAAATGGCTACTTACATGTGTTTCAAAGGAATGGAGACATCACTTACCCGTAAAAAGGAGAGGTCTCTGTTATGTTCAATGCTGGTGATTTCTAGATTGCCCATTACCACTTCACAGTTCTCATAATATTTTCGTAATGTACGATACTGTTGTTCAAGGTCAGACAGAGAGCTCAGTTTGTTCTCAGTGCCAGCACAAACTGTAAAAAAAAAATAAAGGAGAGAATGGGAATAATGAATAAGACCTAATATAGATGCGGCCCCCAAAATTCATGTATTTTAATTTATCTAAAGTTAAATGACTGTTAGTACTCATATAAAAGATATTGCAGCCGGTTAATTTAGGTATATATGAATTAGTTCATGAGTGTTGTGGTTTCCTCATTCTCCTAATTTTTTTTTACTATTCACTGCTATATGCAACATTAAGAACATTATTTGAAACTCCACCAGGGTTGGAAAAGTGAAGCCCTCAGAATAGATGACATGGAATTCTGAACAAAAATGAGAAAAGCATTAATGCTACCATAATAACCACAATAAAAATTCAGGAGTGTGCATATCCTGCAGTGGGTTTGAAAGCAGTTAAAGCAATGCTTTCACTGAACTTATATCAGTGCAGCATGGGCTTGTCATTATAGCAGATACACTTCTGCTCCCAATAGATTTGTTTTGTTTGTCTAAATATATTGTCTAACATAAACAATTAAGAATAATTAAAGAAGATAGGAAAAATGGATTTTGAAATCAGTTACATGAAGGGGAGGTGGAATGAAATCAGTCATTTGCTCACCCCCAAAAGAGGACAAAAAGTGTGAAATTTGACTATTTTACTAAATCAGCTACAGTACTTACTCTCCTCACTCTATTCAATAAGGAGTCTATTCTTATTAGATTGCAAGCATCACTTCCAAATGTTAAAAGCAAACAAGGATACAAAGAAGGCATTTAAAATGTTTTTTATATTACTGTAAAGTCTTAAACACATGTATTCTCACATTATCTCAGGGGTGTGATAAATCAAATGTGATGAGATTAAGCAATTGTGCAAGAGTACTAGAGATTTTTAAAAAATCATTTCCAGAATAATGCTTGGATATCTTAAGATATAGAGATTATTTGCAGCTATGCCAGAAGAGTTGGCTATCAAAATTATGATATCTCTCATTGTTTGAGAAATGCCATTTAATTACTGTACTGTACACTTATTTTCAGAAAAATAGCTTTGTCTTTGTCTTTCTTTTTTTTATGTAGTAATTACTGTGGACATACTATCCTGTGCATAGAACATACAATCCTGGGGAAGTGGGGGGGGTTGTTAATTTCCGGCCCAAAGGGAGCATATTTTGTTCTGGATGGACCAAGAGCACTCTTGCTATCATCAGGTATAAGAGCAAGGAAATTGCAAAGCTGTAATGAAGGTATGTGATAGCAATGGGAGCTAAGCAGATATAAGGGCTGCAAATAAGGGGGGAAAGGTGGTGGGCCCGTTGGATATGTCCCACTTTCAAGTGAAGTGGTAGAGAAGTAGGTGGAAGGAAATTGCTGAAGAGAGGAGCAGGGGGGCTCACAAGGTAAGTCAGGGGCATCTGTGGAGAAGAGGCTGGAAAGAGAAATGCCACACTTGAATTCAAGCACACTGGCAAAGAGATTAGGCAGGCAGATCACTACATAGCCCATCTGTTGGAGGAGGTAGCACAGGAATTGAGGCATAGTAGCTTTGCCTTACTCAACCTACTTGCTTCAATATCTATCACATAGAACAACCTGCAACATTTTGTGATTTCTTCCTACTTTTCAGCACCCTGAAAATCTAAATGGTCTTCCTATAGTATAGACACAATTAAAAAGACATTCAAATAACAGTGTCTTTATGTTCATATAATTATGCTTATGCTGGATAATTAAACCTTTTATAATTTAATGCTGGCCAAGGTTAGCCAACAGCTGCCATTGCAAGAAAAATATCTTTATAGCTTGTGCCTCATCTGCATGAAAATATTTCTATCAGAAATAGCTATGTATGTTCAGAAAATATTAAATATATACTTAGTAAACACGATAAACAGCTTCTTGACTATAGAAAATTTGCAGCAACAAATGGCTAAAGAGAGCCCACATTCACTTTGTTTGCTTCTTTGTTTCTTTACATTTCTGAAAGCTTTCTGTTAAATGATTGGGCATTCTAGTCACATCATATTAGCCTCTATAAGATCTGTTGCTTAAGGAATCAGGTGTTCTACTGAAGATATCCTACCTTCATAAGATTAAATTGATTATGCTTTAACAAATACTCCATTTGTTTAAATCAAAATTAATTCAAGTTCCTTTTTATTACAATATTCCATAAAGCAGAGGTAAAATTACAAATGAAGCACCAAAACCCAGAGTGTTTGTTTCCAGAGTGCATCAAACACAGGAAAGTAGTCCATATATAACCGAAGCATCTTCTTATTAACTCTGTGAATTTAAATTGAATTGAAATGTGAAATCAAATCTAATTTTCAAAGACTAGTTTTTGGAGAGCAGGCCTAAATACACCCCTGGAAGACTTTTAGTCTGGGAAAATGTTAAGTATCCCTATGACAGAACCTAAACATTTGGGAATTATATTGGATTGTAGCCATTCTATATTTCTACAGTAATCAATTTGGTAATCTTTAAGATATTAGGAGAATGTCAGTTTGCTGTTTCTCCCTAAGATCTCCCAGCCTTTTTTGCTAACATCATTGCATATCGCAATTTATTTTTTTTTATCATGGCACCATGACTGGAGCATTCAGAGAAAGTCTGAAAATAACATGGCTGTTAAAATGTTAGAGGGTGCAGAGCATGGCTGGCAGGTAAACATATAGGAGACTCTATTTGTGCAGCTGGGCCTGCAGGGGATCTCAGCTTTGTTGCTTGTGTACCATTCCCTGTATTGTACAATGACATTTCCATCAGGGTTATATGACCTAATTGCTGGGGTATCAGTAGAGTTCCCATATTTAGTGGTGTTGGTTGACTTCAAATGCCTTCTCTCAGTAAGGGGTTTGGAGAGGTCAGAAACCCATGGCAATCACCGGACCAAGTAATGAAGGACCCAACACACATGAGAGGTCAAACACTAAACTCTGTGGGTTTTTTTAGGTCAAACACTAAACTGTATCAAACACTAAACTGTTTGTTTTTGTCTCAGGACAGACACAAAGGACCATCACTTAAGTATGAGCCAACAATATACTGCAGCTGCCAAAAAGGCCAATGCAGTCCTAGGAGGCTGCATTATCACAATGAGAAGTGATAATATAGTTTTATACTACAGTGGTGAGACCACACTTAAAGGCTTGTTATCTGACAGGGCCTCAATAAACAGCAATTTGAATAGAAACTTCCAGTCTTTCAAAGTCCATTCTGCCAGAGACACAATCTGCTTTGTGACTCTTGAGCTTTAAGTTAATGGTGAAGACTACCTGTTCCGTTTTGCACAGGAAAAAGGAATGTTATAACTGAAGGTAAAATTTGTGGAGGCAGGACATTTCTATTTTATGCTTTTTAATCTTTTTAATCTTGCTATTTTTTGTAAGTACTTGGGATTTGGGGGTTATATTATGTTACATTGACATTGTTAGTAGGCCAGAACCTCTGGATATAGATGGGCATACAAGCAAGGTAAACCAAATAAACTATCAAGTATATGTCATAAAAATTGTGACGTTTGAATTGTGGCACTATAAATACTACCTATTTTATTTTATTTTATTTTATTATTTTATTTTATTTTATTTTATTTTATTTTATTTTATTTTAAGCCTTTGTGGATTACAGTTCACTATTATTCACAAGTGTTTATGCTTTATTAAACTGGTTAGTCTTTGACAAGGCTTGTTATTTTTGCTTTAAAAGAGTAACACCCTGAGGCAATCTTTATAGAAATGCAATTAACACAGTTATCCCTCACTGAGTTTCACAAGTAATTGCAAAGGGTTTCCGGAACACAGTTTGACCAAGTCAAGACAGCTTTCCAACTCCACATACTTTGTTGAATTATCCTTGACACACTAAAACTGCAATTTTCTTTTTCAATTCTTGGAGCTGTGTTCTGGGTATCTCTGGGTGAGAGACTGTAACCCTATTCAAATAAAAAAAATTAAAAAGAAGCCATAGTTAACAGGATTTCAGAAAATTATATATATATATATATATATATATATATATATATATATATATATATATATATATATATATATATATATATATATATATTTCGTAGATTTTCACGGATACAGGTATGCAGGTCTTGGTGTATTCGGGTCTTTTCCCGTGTAAGATTGAGAGTATCTTGGCGACGTTTCGACGAGGTCCCACTCGTCATCTTCAGGCTGGAGTCTTTGGCTTCAGGCTGGAGTCTTCGGCTTCTGTGCGAGCAAAGTGTGATCGGAGCTGCCGTCTCTCTATAAATACTGGTGGGGGTGGGTGGAGTGCTGGCTTAGTTGCTGTAGGTGGATTGGTTGGCTGTGTGGGAGACATTGTTTGTGGAATGTTTGGCTGTTTCGTAACATCCTGAGTAGTTGAGGTGCTGACTGTGTGACCATTAGTCTTTTGTGTTATAACAACCTGGGTAATAGGTTGTGTGATTACATCCTGAGATCTAGTGTAGTGATATCCTGAGTTTTGTGTTGCAACATCCTGGGTGGTTGGCTGTGTTGTAACATCCTGAGCTTTAGCGTTGTAACCTCCTGAGTTCTGTGATGTGATGTCCAGAGCAGAAGGCTGTGATGTAGCATACCGGGCTTTGGTTTGGCTCCGAGTTTGCGGTCTAGCTC
>NW_015386329.1:1162060-1166091 GCF_001527695.2 Protobothrops mucrosquamatus | reverse complement strand
ATGTCCTGTAGCTTTAAGGTGCTGGAAGAGGGAGGAAGTTTTTTCTTCTTTTCTGACTGCGTTCTTGTGTTCTGCGATGCGGGCATTTATTCTCCTATTAGTTTGTCCAATGTATGTGGCTGGGCAGATTTTGCATGGTATTTCATAGACTCCTTGGTTTTCTAGCTGGATCCTGTCTTTGGGGTTTCTTAAGATGTTGACTATTTTTTGGTCGGTGCCGAAGGCTGTCTTGATATTGTGTTTGTGGAGAATTTTGCTGATTTTATCTGTGGTGCCTTTGATGTAGGGGAGGAGGGCGATGTCGTTGTACTGTTCTATGTCTTAGTTCTTGGGGGGTGTTTCCCTTTGGATTAGGTTGGTAATTGTATTTCTTTGGAATCCGTTGGAGATTAATACGTTTGTAAGAGTGTGTAATTTCAGATGAAATGCAACCACCATCCAGAAGCCAAACCACGACGACATCACCAGCTGCTGCACCTCCCTCTGACCCCACACAAAGCAAACAGACACACGCCATGAACACAGAGCTAGACCGCAAACTCGGAGCCAAACCAAAGCCCGGTATGCTACATCACAGCCTTCTGCTCTGGACATCACATCACAGAACTCAGGAGGTTACAACGCTAAAGCTCAGGATGCTACAACACAGCCAACCACCCAGGATGTTGCAACACAAAACTCAGGATATCACTACACTAGATCTCAGGATGTAATCACACAACCCATTACCCAGGTCGTTATAACACAAAAGACTAATGGTCAACAGCCAGCACCTCAACTACTCAGGATGTTACGAAACAGCCAAACATTCCACAAACAATGGCTCCCACACAGCCAACCAATCCACCTACAGTAACTAAGCCAGCACTCCACCCACCCCCACCAGTATTTATAGAGAGACGGCAGCTCCGATCACACTTTGCTCGCACAGAAGCCGAAGACTCCAGCCTGAAGATGATGAGTGGGACCTCGTCGAAACGTCGCCAAGATACTCTCAATCTTACATGGGAAAAGACCTGAATACACCAAGACCTGCACATATATGTGTATGTGTGTGTGTGTGTGTGTGTTCCTCTACATGATCTTGTATAGCAGGACTTTTAGCTGAAGAACTGATTTGCCAGTCAAATATTTCATACGCAAGGCACTGCTCACAAAATTAGGTTAATTTTCAAAAATCTATTTATAACCCCCTGGATCCTGAAACCTCCCCTTTCTGTGTCAACTAAATAATGCAGTTTTAACTTTTTTTAATTACTGCAGAGGTGAGAATAAAAAAAAATCAAGATGGCAGTTGTACCTTCAGCATATTCACATGGACATAACCATTATCTTGCCTTTTTTGAATGCCCCTGGGTTTTTATACAAAATGCCTAATCACTTTAACAGTGGGAAAAAATGTTAGACTGAAGCAGCCTAAAAGGAAGGGACTCAATCTCATGGTAGTCAAGGTCCCAAGGTATTCTGGCCATTAAACAAATGATACAATTGTCCCAAACAGCAATTGGCTAACTTCCAGCCAAAACTAAGGGTAGTTTGGGATTTGCTGCTTGGTTCTGACATGCATTGTCAATGATTTACAACAGTCCTCCCAAAGCAAAAATAATAAAAAATTAATATTAATCTATAAACTATCAAGAAAAATAATCTAGGAGTGTGTGAGTTCACAAGTATATAATAATAATATAATAATAATATAATAATAATAATAATAATAATAATAATAATAATAATAATAATAATAATAATAATAATAATAATAATAATAATAATAATAATAATAATAATAATAATAATAATTAAAAAAAAAAAAAAGTTGGAAGGGACCTTGGAGGTCATCTAGCCCAACCTCCTGCTCAGGCAGGAAACCCTATACCATTTCGGACAAATGGCTGTCCAGTTTCTTCTTAAAAACTTCCAGTGTTGGCACATTCACCGCTTCTGGAGGCAGGTTGTTCCACTGGTTAATTGTTCTAACTGTCAGGAAGTTTCTCCTTAATTTTAGGTTGCTTCTCTCCTTGATTAGTTTCCATCCATTGCTTCTTGTCCTGCCTTCAGGTGCTTTGGAGAATAGCTTGACTCCCTCTTCTTTGTGGCAGCCTCTGAGATATTGGAAAACTGCTATCATGTCACCCCTCGTCCTTCTCTCCATTAAACTAGACATACCCAATTCCAGCAACCGTTCCTTATATGTTTTAGCCTCCAGTCCCCTAATCATCTTTGTTGCTCTTCTCTGTACTCTTTCTAGAGTCTCAACATATTTTTTACATCGTGGCAACCAAAACTGGATGCAGTATTCCAAGTGTGGCCTTACTAAGGCATTGTAAAGTGGTATTAATACTTCACGTGATCTTGATTCTATTCCTCTGTTAATGCAGCCTAGCACTGTGTTGGCTTTTTTGGCAGCTGCAGCACACTGCTGGCTCATATTTAAATGATTGTCCACTAGGACTCCGAGATCCCTCTCACAGTTACTACTATTGAGCAAGGTACCCCCTATACTATACCTGTACATTTGGTTTTTCTTGCCTAAATGTAGAGCCTTACTTTTTTCATCATTGAATTTCATTTTGTTAGATAGCACCCAGTGTTCAAGTCTGTCCAGATCCTCCTGTATCCTAAGCCTGCCTTCTGGGGTGTTGGCTCTCATTTGCCTTGGCAGTTTTAATAACCATCTAGAATCAAAACAGTGAGCCAGTTTGCTATAATGGTTTATGTATCGGGCTAGAAACCAAAGACCATAAGATTTTAGTCCAGCCTTGGGCACAAAGCCAGCTGGGTGACCTTGGGCCAGGTCACTTTCTCTCAGCCCTAGGAGGAAGTCAATGGCTATCGCACAGCAGTTCTGAAAAAGCGTTACCAAGGGATTTGTCCAGACTGCCTCCAAGAACTGGACACAATTGAGCAGAAGAAAATAAAGAAGTCAAAACAGATTATTCTGGCCTAGTCTACATATGTCTCATCAATTTAGAAAGAAAAAGCTGGCTGTGGCCATGATACTAAAATATTGGATAGGTATTTCTCAATATCCATGAAATCTGTATAACACAATATTTCTTCCCATGCCTGCTTTTCAAGAGTTATTGTGAGCAATTTTATTTTAGTTGATATTATAGAAATACTCTATTTTTAATATTTTGTTCAGTACATTATTTATGGTTATGATTATGGCACAAATCACCATCTTGTAATAGGTTTCTTTCTCAGACACCAAATTCTTTTCTGAATTACCAACCATCTCAAGCCTCCTGCTTTGTTCAAATGTTGCAAATTTATACTGCAGGGTCTACATCATGTGTATAAGTAGCTACAACTGTTTTAGGCTTTCCTGGAACCATCTTTCTACTCTAGGTTGCAGATAAATTAGCTATTTCCCTCCTTCTCCATTTCTACCAGCCTTTTCTTTGTTTTGTTCTAATGTTGTTTTGCCTTAAGCTTAAGTCCTTAACTCTGACATAGGTACTGGACTTGACAAGCAATTAGAACAAGCAATTTCCACCCGTCAAACCTTGCCAGATTTGTCATCTGCCATCTGTGCTATCATCTGGTTCTCCTTGAGGCCCTGCTGTGTATCCGGATCCACTTGCACAGGAGCAAAGGAAGGGTAAACCCCACCATGCTGTTGGTTAAAAATGACACATTGAAGAATGCTGATGTGAAGGGTATTTGTCTGGATTTCTATTTATGATCTTGGCACAAGTTTTTATTTTGTATTCCTTTACCATGCAGGTAATATGGAGAGCTATTTTGTCAAGAAACCCCAGGGCATAGTAGCTTTGCTACATACTTAGCTGTAGGTGCCAACATGCTTTCAGGGACTTAATCTCAACTGACTGCAATGAGCTCCAACAGGATCTCATTCCAAATGGATAGAAACTAGCTAGGACAAATGTGATAATTTTTGCACCAGAAAATTCTTGTAACCAAGGTGAATATCAGACTCCTAACTAAACAAGTACCACACACTGAAGAGTTTCAGCCTGTCTGGATGCGTCTCTTTCCCCCTCCCCTTTTGGGTTATATATATTTAG
>NW_015386329.1:1134560-1157060 GCF_001527695.2 Protobothrops mucrosquamatus | reverse complement strand
AAATCTTTAGTCCCTGAATCCTGTAGCACAAACATCTCTGTTAAAAAGAGAAATATTGATAATGGTATTGTGGGAAGAATCCAGAGAAAGAAATATTTTGGGAAATATTAAAAAGGCAAAATATATTTCCTCAAAGGAATAATGGAGAAGATCTTTAAAAAGGCAGAACCCCCCCCCCCAAGTCTCTCTGCCCCAAACAGAAACCAGGTCTGCAGAAATGCAGATGTGATAATCTTGTCAAAAAGATTGGAGCCAGGAAGCTTGGATTTGAAAGAAAGATCCCTAGAATCAACAATCCCACACACCAAATAATCAAACAGTCATTAGCCACAGCCCAGGGAAGCAGGATATGACCTTTGGGACATAATAGGATTAACCCACCACCATCAGAATACCAGAAAGGCACACTCAGACTCAGGTCAAAGTTCATGCCACAGGAACAACTCCAAACAAAAACCCAAGAAGGTATAAAAATCCACCACTCCCTACTACATGTGGTCAGTTTTTTCCAGAGCCATCTTTCTGTCTGGGTCTCCTCTTCAATAAACTACAACCTTCTTTCTAAAGCAGTCGCCATGTTGTTTATTCCCAGCTTGGACTGGACCCTGATGAATATTTTTCTTTTTACAGTATGGTACTAAAAAGGAAATTTCTACAGTGCTGATGCCATTGAGATTTTATGAAATATATTGTGTTTATATTGTTAAAGATTGCAATTTGCACAAGAAGTTGATTTTGAAATGGAATAAAAAATATACATGGAAATCAGTATCACCATTGTTCAATTGCTTTCTGCCAAATTCAAGCAATGTGAACTTGAAGGGGTCTGGTACCCACAAGAGAGATTTAATTCATAAAGCACACTCTTGCTTTACGTACCTATGGTCTTTGTGAAGTAACCTCATGGAGAACAAATAGTATTTGGCCTTACAGGATGATAACTTCTTCCTACATCTGGTCATTTATCATAATAAAGGATTTTGATTTGACTTGACTTGACTACTTCTTCAAAGTCTGAATGCTAAGAAACAATACAACTCAAGCTCTGCCTACATTTTCTCCTAGTTTTCACCCAGTCCCTTCAGACTCTTCCATGTAAGAACATGGATAATATGTGAATTCTTCAGCCAATCATTTCTGATACAAATTGGTTTATTACACAATCTGTTGAGAGATTATACCCCAATAAACCTGAGATTTAGCAGAAATGATGAGGATGATGAAGGTAAAAGCGATACCACTCTTCCTTCCAGACCAATACATCATTTTGCATGCTCTTCCCTAAAAGAAAATGTCAAGGTATTATAAAAGTGATTAAAATAGGCAGAACAAATTGACTGGCAACTGGATAATACAGTTAATACAATGAAAAGCAGAAAATAAAGTCAACCTGGACTGATTGACAATATTGCTGCAAACTAATTTTGCTCTGTTTTAAACACAACCCCATAAATATTAACTACATATTAATAATTAAAATGAAATATATTATTCATTTTGAACACTCTAAAAACTAACTTCAATATTGCAGATCTGGATTTTTTGTAAATATTTTTTTTAATCAATGTTTGAAATTTTTTTGCATTATTTATTTTAAAACATAAGGGACAAACAAATGATTTAATTAAAAAGTGCGTAGTGACTGGAAAATTAAATACCAATGAATACACAGAAAATCTACAATTATTCTAAAATTTAAACATTATTTCATTGATTAAATAATTGAATATATAAAATTACTCTTACTATATTGTCTTAAATAATTGAAAATCATCATGCTACATTATACACTATACTACTCTAATACTAATCAGAGTAGTATATGAATACTAATACAATATATTAAACTTGTATGCTGTTTAACTCTCAGTGATTCAAGGAGGCTCATAATAATCAAATAAGCATACAGTATATATATATAAACAAACAACCCCAAAAATCATACACTACCGATCAACCACCCTCAAGCATGGAAACTGGCCTTCCAAAATGGGCACAAAAAGCTTTGATTAATGATCTCTGATGCCCACAACTGCCTGGAAAAATACCAACACATCATTGATGAACAAAAAAACCACATGCCTCAACTCCATCAGACAAGACCTGACAGACACCTTAGAATGCATGATCCACAGAATGCCAACAAAATAGAAACCCACAAATGCAACTCACTACAAGAGAAACTCAATACCATCACCCCAAAATCACAAGATGACAACTCAGAACCATGGATCAGAAATCTATCCAGCAGACCTCTATCTGATGACAAAAAGACAATCCTCACACATGGCCTCAATTTCAACTATAAAGATGCTTACCCCATTGAATTCCTTGCCAATCTCGAATCCATTCTATAAATATACCACCTGGACTAAGAAACACAAGAAGACATCAGACAAAGAATCATTCCCAACATGCAATGCAACAGACAAAACAAAACACTCATGCAAAAGGAAAAGAGAGCACTAAAGACACTGAAATAAGATGAAGGCATTGTCATCCTACCGGCACACAAAGGCAGACTAATGGTAGTAATGGGCAAAAATGATTACATCAGCAACCCTCTCAATGACACCAACACCTACCAAATAATCCACAATGATCTGACAAAACAGCTAGAGAACAAAATAAAAGACACCCTAAGAAAAATGGAAAAAGAAAAACAGCTAACACCACTAGAGAGAAAGCACATGCAACCATAAGACTCCTCCAGACCCAGATTCTACGGACTCCCCAAAATACACAAGAACGTGATCCCCTTACACCCAATTGTATCTCTATCTGAAACACCAATGTACAAACTAGCAAAAACCCTGCAGAGGAAACTCAGATACCTGGTCAACAACTCAACCCACTCAATAAACTCCCCAGAACAATTTCTTCAATGCATTAAACACACCAAGATCAACAAGGAAGAAATTATGGTCTCTTTTGATGTCACCACTCTTTTTGTCTCAATTGAGATCGACCTGGCTAAACAAACGACAAATCACCTACTCACTAAACACCATACACACAAAGATGATGCCACTACAGAACACTCCATGTCCACAGAAACTCCTGGATTTATGCCTCATCTCATACTTCAAGTTCAATGGGAAAATCTACAAGCAAGTACAAGGTATCCTGATGGGACTACCCATATCAGGCCTAATAGCAGAAGAAGTCATGCAGTGACTCGAATCCATAGCTCTACCCACCATCTAACTAAAATTCTGGACACGCTACATCAATGACACCTTCGTCGTCAGCAAATTCTCCCAATTGAAGAAACATACCACCTACTCAATAACATATTCCCTGGGATCAGGTTCACATGAGGAAACAGACAACAGACTCCCATTCCTCAAAATTGACATAAGGAGATTAAACAACGGAAAACTGGAAACCTGTGTCTACCGCAAACATATGCACACAGACCAGATCCTCAGCTTCGCAAGCAACCACCCCATCGCACATAAAAAAGCTGTGTCCAAACCCTCTTCAGAAGGGCCAGGACACACTGCAGCACCACAACACTAAGAAAAGCAGAAGAAAAACAGCTACTTGATGTCTTTCTCCATAACGGCTATCCAAAAAACTTTGTATTCCAACACACAGCACCCAAACCACAACACACCACACAGCCAAATATCATACAAAAACTAACCCTACCATACACAAAAGGGGTGTTGAAAATCACAGCCAGAATTCTTCAACCTTTAGGAATAGCAATAGCTCACAAACCCACAGCCAACTCCACCAGGAATTATCAGAACCAAAGACAAGCTACAGAAGGATGAAAGAAACAATGTAATCTACCAAATCAACTGTAACCATTGCATTCTATGTGGGACAAATATCACATCAATTAAAAACCAGTATCCATGAACACTGGCTGGCAGTCAAACACCACAATCCCAAATCCTTAATCTCTACCCACACTGACACAAACAGCACCAGTTCACTTGGAGTAACACAAAAATCATCAGCCACGCTACTACCTGTCACACTCATGAGTTCATCAAAGCCTGGCACTCCACAAGCAATTCCATCAACAGACACATTGACCTACAACCAGTCTACAAACCCCTCAGAATCCAGATCAACCACATAGCCAACCAGAAATAGCACCAACCCTCAACCAATCCACACAAGAACCTCACCATCAGTTTGTCTCCCAATGACCTTGACTTGACTTAACCTACCCATCACAAGACCCATCACAAGACTCACTCACATTGACCCATCAGAAGACCCATCACAAGACTTTCACTGAACACACCCACACCTGAAGTCCTTATAAACAGAAGAACACTGACATTGACATCCCCTAAATTCCACTGAAGATGTTACTAGCCTGGTAACGAAATGTTTGGAAACCAACCTACAAGCTCGGAGAATGAACCTTCACCCTCATTATATTTTTATATTTATATCACTACAAATATTAATTTTTGTATTTATATCAATATTTCTTTTGTTTGGACTCAGAGAAGACTGAGAAGAACTCATTGATTACACCCAGTGGGCACAATTCTAGAACAGATTATTTCAATAAATTATTTTTTCTCAGCTTCTTTGGGGGAAGGGTTACAAACTACTACTTCATAGCAATATAATGGAGAACATTTTCCATGCTGGCATCTATCTTATAAAATAATTTCTTCTTTTCAATACCCATCATGGGTATATTTTACAAAATCCACCTCTTAAAATTGCTTTTCCATAGCCATTAACTCCCTTTAATAGTTGTTTTCAATGTGCTGCTTTTTATTCAGATTGTTATTAGATCTGTAATCACTTTGGGAATTTTCATAAATAATGAGTTTTGAAATATACATAGAGAGGATCAGTCTATCAATTGCTTCTCTTTTTTGCCTTTGTATTTTATTCTCTGAAATTTCAATGGGATTTCTCTGTTGGACATGTTTGGGAATGTAATTTGTACATACTTGTACACTTATTATATTTTTGAGACATCTAAAGGGTTTTGTTATTGTACTATTAGTTTTATTGTATCTTGATCTGCTCTGGAATCTCGCTAAGATATATCCTTCTGTTCTACTTTTAACCTTGTGAATCAAGTAGGAAGTGAGAAAAGTGAGTGACAAGCTTCACTGTACAACTAGCAGAAACCTGGATCCAAATAGTCTTTAACAGTCTAGCTCCTAGATTACACAGGTTCATAGATAGCATGGCTCAAATAGTTTTGGTTTATCACATGTGTGAACCCAATAGATTATGGCTTATTCAACAAATTACATTAAAACAACTAGGACTTGTATGATGCATCCCATTAGTTAAGCTTGTTGAATGTAACTTTGGGTTACCTTTAAGCAGTTTCCAATTATTCTTGGCAAAGCATTTCAGTCAATTGTCTATGTAAGGCTTAGAGAACATTTTGCTCTAGCACAGGGGTGTCAAATTGCCGGTCCGCGGGCCAGATACATCATAGCAAAAGCACACCCACCCCATAGCTGGCGATGTCGCGACACGTCACATGATGTTGCAAGTTTGACACCCCTGCTCTAGCAAGTCAGAAGTGCACAAATTTTCCTGTCCTCTTTCCTTAAATGTTGCTGCTTTAATATACTGAGATGTGCAAATGTCCTTATGATTTAACTAGGAAAGCATTTATGTGAATGTTAAGCATTTGAATGGATGTGTTACTGCACACATGCACACACCGTACTGAATGTGACCCATTTAGAGCACTGTTATGTTAAAGCAAACCTTGTGACTAAACATTCCTGCATATATTAAAGAGATGTCAAGGTATGTACAAACTGATTGGTGGCAAGGGCCATGGGACATGAATTTACTCACTCCAAAGGGTCCTTGAAGCTAGTCAGCTGTTCCTGGTAAATAATGGTGAAGGTCAATGAATCTAATTTGGCAATAATGAGCCTATGCAACAACATCTGTCCCACTGACCTCTGCTCCCCTTATATATATTCAGGTCATAAGAGACTAGCTACTCAATGAAATGATACAATGAAAAGCTCACGAGGCCCCAATAAACTTTCAAGGAAGTGGGCTCACTGGTTTTGCCCTTCGTCATAATTAAAAAGACACAGCGCCTGAGTGCGTTCACATGGAATTTGTTATAGCAAAAACAGGGGTAATAGAAAGGGTTTAATTAATAACAATTATCCAAATCATCACTGTGATTTGGGCAGTGTCCCGAAGCATGAAGGAGAAGCTTGACATTTCACTTCCATGTGCAAATGAAAGAAATTTTGCAGGCAAAGTTAATAGAAAATGAGCGGATGAGTGCCATCATGATTCAAATGTACTATAAAATTATTGAAATGATGCCAATATCAAAGGGATGCACTTGGAACGACTTCTATGAATATTAGCCACTGCTACGAGTGAATACTGTTGGCCAAATCTCTTTAAAGCATACATTTCTTACAAATGGCTCTTTCCTTTCCTCATTATATGATAATAAATGTATATATACAGTATGCATATGCATGTGTGTATTAGAGAGAAACAGAGGCAGAGACAGAGAGAGATCGCATTCCAGAGGTGGCAGGGAGATGCAAGGATTGCTCCCTGGAATAATATAATGGCCGATCAGGGCTGTGTAACCCAAACCTAAGATGCCTATTCCAAATCCCTGCTGATCTTTACAAAGTGATGTTCTGATTGTCATGTGGAAATTTGGATTTAACATAATTGTGCCATTTTCTCTTCTCAACATTTGGTCCAGATAGGAGGAAGAGAAAAAGAGTTTCATGAAATTCCAGTTGTCTAAAATGGTAGAAACTCCCGTCAATCACAAGGGGTTTATTGGCTGAAGCCACCAGCAGGGGGGTCTCAGCATGAACCTCTCTACTATAATTAGTGTCATTGCAGTCAAATGCAATTTGTCTTTTTAAAATATAGGTAGCAGGCATACTAACAGTGCCACTGACACTTCACAAATAAATTATCAAAAAGGATATTCAAGCTTTTTGGCTACAAAGAAGAGGAAAAATACAATGCTGTAGCTTTTAACAGATTTTACCTTTCAAGGACCTTAGATGCTTGTTTTCCTTGCAGGAATATTTCCTTCCAGATCTGTAGGCCAAATGTTACATGTCTTCCTTGTTAAATGCTGAATTTGCACACATTCCAACATATGACACTAAGTGTAAGTAGCACTTTGAAAAGAGGAAGGAGGTCAAAGAGGATGGCTTGTTTCAAAACCAGTCAAAGACAAAGCCCCAGATAGTCCATGGAGCCCATTCTAACACTCTGGTCGTACTCCTCCTATTCATGCAAACTCGTGGAAATTTCTCCTAAATGGGCCTTCATTGGGAATTGCTTTCATGGTTCTAGGACAGGGGTAGGCAACATTGGCTCAGGAATTCTGGGAGTTGAAGTCCACGAGTCATAAAAGAGCCAAGGTTGCCTACCCTTTTCCTACGACATTGCAAAGGCAGCAGACTGTTTTCATTGTCTCCATTCAGAAGTTTCAGCAGTCATTCAAGGATACAAGTTCAGAAATGAATAGGAAAAGTGGGGAACTCTCAGAACACTTGGGGTTCCACATGCCCTTCCTGTAACCATTCTGTTTTCCTAATAACCTATGTTAGATGGGTTTAATTTTCAGCTTTAACTGCCTGGAGGTAAACTGAATTGAAACCTGCACCCCCTTCTATTTCCTGAGTACAACCAAATGCTAAAAGTAATTTGGTGCATGTATAACACTGCATAATGGAATCTCTAGCAAGTCACAATAAGAATTCCTTGGGATTTTTGTAAGAGAGATTAACAGTGATAAAGTCTATTACTTCCTTATCGATACTGTTCATGTGATTACAGAGTTACTCAGTAGTTAGCTTATGTAATTTTGTTTTAGACAACCATTCAGGTTATAGAACCAGAGGCAGAGGACACAATTCATAGACACAATTCAGAACTTGTGGGTTTTCATAATGCAAAAGCCTTTCCATTCCCATACTAATGGCCTTCTTCCCTCATCTTTTCTCCTTGCTCTTTTGTTTGTTTGTTTGGCTAGATTTTTTTTATTCTGTCTTTATAATTTTATATGAAGAACCTTGGCTGTATTTTTGTAGCCTGTGAGACCATTTCTTACCAAATTGTGCTCCCTGCTCCTGTGCACAGCTTCAGTATTTTATTTCAGTCTAAAACTAATACATACAGCATCTACAACTGTAATCAGTCAACTTCCTTTCCCCACCATCCACCCAGTTACCTTGCATCTTGTTTATGTAACTAGCGTGTCCTGGTGTTTATAACAGCTGTTATAAACTTTATAAGCTGTTATAACTTTAACAGCTGTTTCTCATTTCCTCCCCATCATCACTCAGGTCCTCTGTTCCAAATTTAGTATCAGGCTTATCATAGCTGCAGCCATTAGAAAAGCCTTTTGAATGTGGCTTTATTGCTCTATCATCACTGAGCTATTACATCCAGGATCTTTTGTTTGTTTGTTTGTTTGTTTCACCGCCATACAGACGCAAATTAATGTATGAGTGGGAGTAGCACTAGCAAATTATTTCTCTTCTCTGGAGAGATGTTTGATAGATCTCGAGATCTTGGAGTCCAAGTGGACATTCACTTAAATGAGACCCAGCAGTGTGCGGCAGCCACCAAAAAAGGCAATGCAGTCCTAGGCTGCATTAACAAAGCAATAGAATCAAGATCACATGAAGTATTAATATCACTTTATAATGCCTTGGTAAGACCACACTTGGAATACTTCATCCAGCTTTGGTTGCCCCGATATGAAAAAAAGATGCTGAGATTCAAGAAAGTGTGCAGAGAAGAGTGACAAAGATGATGGGGGGACTGAAGGCTAAAAGATATGAAGAATGGTTGTCTAGTCTAGTGAAAGGAAGGACTAGCAGTGATGTGATAGCAGTGTTCCGATATCTAAGGAGCTACCACAAAGAGGGGGGGGAATCAACCTGTTCTCCAAAGCATTTGAAGGCAAGACAAAAGGCAAGGATGAAGACTAATCAAGAAGAGAACCAACTAGAACTAAGGAGAAATTTCCTGACAGTTAAAATAATTAATCAGTGGAACAACTTAAGGGACCTTGGAAGTCAACTAGTCCAACCCCCTGCTCAGACAAGAAACCCTATATCATTTCAGAAAAATGACTGTCCAGCCTCTTTTTAAAAACTTCCAGTGTTGGAGTATTCACAGCTTCTGAAGACAGTTTGTTCCACTGATTAATTGTTCTGACTGTCAGAAAATTTCTTCTTAATTCTAGGTTGCTTCTCTCTTTGGTTAGTTTCCATCCGTTGCTTTTTGTCCTATCTTCAGGTGCTTTGGAGAATAGCTTGACTCCCTCTTTTTTGTGGCAGTCCCTGAGATATTGGAACACTGCTATCATATCACCCCTAGTCCTTCTCTTCATTAAACTAGACATACCCAATTCCAGCAACCGTTCCTTATATGTTTTAGCCTCCAGTCCCCTGATCATCTTTGTTGCTCTTCTCTATACTCTTTCTAGAGTCTCAACATCTTTTTTACATCGTGGTGACCAAAACTGGATGCAGTATTGCAAGTGTGGCCTTACCAAGGCATTGTAAAGTGGTATTAACACTTCACGTGATCTTGATTCTATCCCTCTGTTAATGCAGCCTAGCACTGTGTTGGCTTTTTTGGTAGCTGCAGCATGCTGCTGGCTCAAATTTAATGGATTCTCCACTAGGACTCCAAGATCCCTCTCACAGTTGCCAGTATTGAGCAAGGTACCACCTATACTATACCTGTGCATTTGGTTATTCTTGCCTAAATATAGAACCTTACTTTTTTCACCATTGAATTTCATTTTGTTAGATAGCACCCAATGTTCAAGTCTGTCAAGATCCTTCTGTATCTTAAGCCTATCTTCTGGCGTGTTGGCTATTCCTGCCAGCTTGGTGTCATCTGCAAATTTGATGAATTCCCCATCTATCCCCTCGTCCAGATCATTGATGAAGATGTTGAAGAGCACTGGGCCCAGAACAAAGCCCTGGGGCACCCCACTACACACTTCTTTCCATGTTGATGCAGTTCCATTGAGGATCACATGCTGAGTACGGCCGGTCAGCCAGCTACGGATCCATCTCGTGGTGATGATGTCTAACCAACATTTTTCTATCTTATCAAGTAGTAGGTTGTGGTCTACTTTATCAAATGCCTTACTGAAGTTCAAGTAAATTATATCCACAGCATTCCTCTGGTCCACTAATTTTGTCACCTGGTCAAAGAATACAATAAGATTTGTCTGGCATGATCTGTTTTGACAAACCCATGTTGGCTTTTGGTAATGACTTTGTTTGCCTCGCTGATTCGTTGCTTGATTATCTTTTCCAAGATCTTCCCAGGTATTGAGGTCAGGCTGATAGGTCTATAGCAGTGATGGCGAACCTTTTAGAGACTGAGTGCCCAAACTGCAACCCCAAACCCACTTATGCATCGTCAAGTGCCGGGTGGGTGTGGCCCATTGGCTGGGTGCGGCCAATTGGGTGGGCGTGGCCAATTGGGTGGGCATGGCTGCAGTGGTAATGGCAGACTGGGTGGGACTAAAAAGTTCAATCAATCAATTCCAACTTTGCAAGAACTTTTGTTTTCCCGCGAGAAATTGAAATTGACTGATTGAACCTTTTTTTTTTTTGCACATGGCGGCGGAGGCCTAAAGCGAAAAGGTTTTATAAAACCCAGCTGAAGGCCTAGGACTGGGGTGACGATGCGCGTGCTCACAGAGAGGGCTCTGAGTGCCGCCTCTGGCACCCGTGCCATAGGTTCGCCACCACTGGTCTATAGTTTCCTGGATTCATTTTTTTCCTTTTTTGAAGATGGGAATTACTTCAGCTCTTTTCCAGTCCTCTGGTAGTTCCCCAGTGCTCCAGGGTCTTTGAAAGATATAGTTCAATGGTTCTGAGATCACATCTGCCAATTCCTTCAGAACCTTGGGGTGTAGTCCATCTGGTCCTGGTGATTTGTACTCATCTAGGGTGGACAGGTGCTCACTTATCATTTTCTTGCCTTTCTTAACTTCTATCATTTCATCTCTGTTAGTGAGAATTAAGTCCAATATGGCTGATCCCCTAGTTCCCTTCTCTACTTCTTGGGAGACAAAGTTATCTACTAGGTTTGTCAGGAATCTGTTTGATCTTCCACTTGGTGCAGAGTTTGTCTCCTAGTTGATGTCAGGGTAATTAAAGTCCCCCATTACTATTGTGATGTGTTTCCTACATACCTTAGTTAACTGACTAGCAATGAATTTTAATTGGCTTATATTATAGTACTTTATTTTAATTTGTCATGAGCTTGTCTTCTGGCAGTTGTCAGGGTATGAGTGTATGTGCGTGTGTGCATGCACACATGTGTTTGCATATGTATATGTAATTAATCTTTCTTCTGACCCTATCTTGAGTGTTCTGACATATAAAACACTGACATTTAAGAAACCTTCCAAAAAGTATAATTCTAAATAGATTAAAGTTTCTATCTCAGAAAATTAGCCAATGAAAAACCACAGGGGAGATCCTCACTGTATTATACTTCAAAAATTATTTCATGAAATCTACAGTCCATTCCTGTGTTAAATTGCAAGTTTGTTACTTTCAGCAGTTAATTCTGATATTTTTATTTTCTATCTCAATTCGTTCATTCCCTTCATACATGGAATTACTAGCAAAGAAATATGAAGCTTCCTGCATTTTTCAGCATTTCATAGGAATCTATTTTCTATTTGTTAAAGATGTACCATAATATATCACCATATTTAGTTCCACTGTGATGCTTAAAGTATTGTTGATTTCTACAACAAATTTAGGTACTTGTTGGGTCAACAGACTGCAGGGAAATGTGAACTCAAGAGAAAGCAGATTGAATTTTAAAAAGAAAGAGTAGAATGGAGTTTCAAGCAATCCTCATTATAAAAGGTCATAAACTAGCAAACATTGTGTGAGATATTAACTTTGGAACTTCCAGCTGGATTGATTATTTCAGAAGAAGATGGTACTAGATGATAGAAAGAATCAGAACATTGAAGCAGAACATTGAAGCAAAAATACAGGGTAAAAGTAGAAGACCTACAAGGAGAGAAAGTCTGTGTGAAAAAAGTATTCAGAATAACCTCCCAACAGAATGAATAAAAAGTGGGGATTTGAAAAAAAGAATGTGGAAGTGGATTGGAATTGAATGAAACAAATTATGTAATAAAATGCCACAGAAATATGTGAAGTTACAGTAATGGGAAATATAAAAAAGAATGCTTGATTGAATTATGAAATGAAAGAGGCTGTGAATGACAAAAAAGTAAACATAAGAGAATGATTGCAACAAAAATGAAAAGATATTGTGTAATGTATATATAGACAAAAAGTTGCAAAGAATGTAGTTAGAAAAAAACAGAGGCCTAAAAGAGGGAGAGAACGTTCTTAATAGGGAAAAAAATGGATGAAGAGGACTAAATAAGAAGTCACCAGAAGAGTTAGTGAAATTAAAATTAAGCATGATGAAATAATTAGGAAGGAAAAGTTTCATTTTTACTATCAGGATACCCTCATTATTGCTATTAAGCCTCACAATGATTACACTTACACATTAAACAGTAGTTCATTATAACAATGGATTGCTCACTAAGTCAAAATTTGTGTCAAAGGACAATAAAAAAATGTTTATTCAGATATGTTCAAAGCAAAAATAAAAGAAACCTTATTAGTTTGTTTGAGTATGCTGGCAACCAGGCAACATAATCATATAACAAGGAAAAGGCAGCAATATTGTAATTTTGTTTTGGCTCAGAGGAAAATACATTTTTCAGACACAGCTGTGAAGAATCATATGAAAAAGCAAGATTTCTATCAAAGAGATGGTTGGAAGAAATATATTATTATTAATTTAATATAGCCAATAGAAAATTAGCTAGATCTTGAATGAGCTAAAATGGACTGCATCCTAGGTGCTGTATGAGCTGTCTGATGGCCTGGCCAAATCCTGCAGAATGGGTGCAGTACCAAATGACTAGAGGAAAGCAAGTAAAAAAGAAAACAAAACAAGGATGCAGGGAATTAAGACCAACTGGATCCTAGCATAGGCTGGATGGTAACAACTAAATGGAAATACATCTGACTCAAAACATACGTTCAAGTGTAATTAACAGCTGCTCATAAAACGATTGAGACATCAAATGGAGCTCCACAGTGTTTGGTCCTGGGCCCAGCATTCTTCAACATTTTCATTATTGACTTAGATAAAGAGGGGTATGCTGCTGATCAGATTTGCAGATGACACAATATTGGGTTGGAAAGCTAATACTTTAGAAGACAGTAATATTCACAATTATCTTGATCAGAAAAATAGAATGCAGATATCAGAATGAAATTACAATAGATACAATGTAAATTGGTAGGCTTGGCAGGAAAATATGTGACAGTGCAAAAGTAAATGAGAAAAGTAACTTGGAACCATACTTCACCCCATAAAGCTATGCTGAGGCTGCTCAAAAGATAAATATAACTTTAAGTTTCAGCAATGAAACTATTGTTTCTAAATTATGTGAAATGTAACTTCATTCTGTTCAGCATTGGTCTTCACCAACTTGAGTCCTGGGTTCAGTTTTATAAACCACATTTGGAAAAGGAATAAAGTAATATTGATGAAAAGAAGGAAAACAACCATAATCAGAGGGCTGAAAATGACTTAGAGAGATTGAGAGAACCATGCCTTTTCAGTCCTGATGACACTACTGAGGTATGAAACTACGACGGTACTTTTCAAATATGTAAGGAGCATCACATAACCAAAAGGCTTTAATCTATAGTTTCATGCAAACATTTAGGCACCCCTGTTCATATTGTATGTTTAATGAAACCTTAAGTAAACAGAAGTTCATATAATACATTAGAAATTGTGCCTCTTTGCAAATTTGAGTACACATTATATTTGTATTTATGTACAATTCTGTACAATTGTTTACAGATTCAAAATAAATAGACAATGGATATGGCAGGTACAGAAATTTGGAATTCTTCCAGGTCAGTGTTTTGTAATATCACCTTTGATAAAAAGAACTGCTTCTACATTTCCTGTAATCAGCTAACTCTTTCTAGCTCAGAAATATTCCTGGGTCTCCTTGCATATAGTGTGTTTGACAACTCTTCCCAAATCAATAATATTCAAGACTGGGGACTATGAAGGCCATTCTGAAACTTTTTCATTCCTGTAAGTATTTCATGCTTGATTTGCAGATACATTTGAACCATGGTCCTCCTGAAATATTCAATCTCATTCAAGAAAAATACAAGATTCTTGCTATGCTGTTGTAAGCTGTAGTCTGTGGCACAGGAGCTCAAACATAAGTAAAGGTTTCAGAGTTTGGATTTGGAGGGAGGGAGGGATAGAAAAAAGCAGGTCATTATAGGGCCCCTGTACCCAGCATCAAAGTACAGAATGAAGAAGCTATGGCCCCATAGTTGTTATTCTTTATTCAATACAGTAGAGGACTTCAAGCAGCATCAAATATTTCTGCAGAATACAGTATACGTAGCGACTCTTAAAACTATGCACATGATGCCCAAGGACACCAGGCGTTCAATTTTGTGAGAAAATAATGCACCATTACAGCTAAACTGCCTAAACATATTGGCTATCATTCTGTTATTTGCTATGTAAAGGGTTTTAATTTTTCTTTATGAAAACTGTTATTTGTTAGCTTTACTGGTGTATGTTAATTATGGGCTTTGATACCCTGTTTTCCTCTCTGGGTTGGAATTGTGTGTTAACAAATTTACTTTAAATAAGGTATAGAAAAAACTGCATTATGGGGTGGGTGTGTTAAAACTATTAGAAGATAAGGTTCACACAGCACATGTAAATGTAAATTATTGTGGTGCAGTGCCAACAAAGCCCTTCCAGAACCATTCAGGAAAGGAAAACAGTAAGGCACAGACCTGGCTCAAATCCCTTTCCAGGTCAGCCAGAGATATAAGGGGACAACTAAAAAGTCTGCAGTCTGTACAGTGAAGGTTAAATATGGGCTCCTATTGCCATTATTTATCCTCTGAAACAGCTGGGAAACTTCTGAAGTAGTTAATATATCACCAGAATAGAGGAAGCGAGACTGACTGTATAAACAGACCTCAGGGCTTGCTACTGTTCCCATTAACTGCCTGTCTCAGGAAAGTCCTACTATTAGATAGACTCCTGCTATATTCATACTGATTGAACACTACAGGTAGGACAAAGAATTAAACTGAAACATGTCTGGAAAGGTGGCTCTGGAGAGATTTTCTGGGAGGGAAACAGCAATTTTGTTCAGAACCACAGAAGGTTATAGCAGATCGCATGTTCCACAGTGAATGTCAGCAACTGCACTGCTAAACTATTCTGTCACTTCCTTTGTTCAGGTAGACACAAGGGTCATATGAGATTCTTAGATATGTGTATTACACTGAAGTGTGCAAGAATATATCTCTGCTTGCTTCAGGTTGAACCCGTAGAGGTCAACATAATACTGTGCACATCAATTCTGAAGAAGTATTTTGCTTCTAAAAAGCAGCATCTGACCCCCCGGCAAAATCTCCCAGAAGTAAAAACACGACAGCAAAGAGAATGAAAAGCCATCATACAGTTTTGCAACTACTTGGACAGATTCCCTGCAGCCTGAATAAGGTGGCAGCTTTAAAGCCCTTTGGGCACACTGCCGAGGAATGTGTTGAATGGCAAAGATCCCTCATCATCTGAAATTACAGAACTGCCTGTTTCATAATTTTATGACCTAATATTTATTCATTTGTAAACATTAAAAAATAATACAAGCCTCCCTAACACTGAAGCAGTGCAGATTAACATATTGAGAAAGCTATTTGTCGCCTCTTCTGCCTACATGCTAAACAACTATTAGATCAGCCAGAAGGCAGTGCAAAAGGCATGTGACTTCTGTGATGCTATGCAACATTACCATTTCCCAAGCCAGTTTAATCAAGGTTGCTCAGGACCATTCTTGTAAAGACCTCTAAAAATCCATTTCAGCTGTTTTACCAAATACAAAAAGAACACCAGGTTAAGTCTCCTGATGTCCTGCAAATCATAGTAGGAAAGGGCAAATGCATGAATGGTCATCTAATATGTGTCAATATAACATGGCATACTGTATCACACAGAATGCTAAGCTACAGTTTATTTTAATTGCATTGTGTTAAATGATGTCACAGATTCCATGCCAAGCCATAACATAAAAAATGATTTACAAACCACTATAATTGGGTTCAATATTCTAATCTCAAACCATACAACACTCATATATATAAATGAGAACAAAAGAAAATATGCTTATGAAACAAATCCAATAGGTCAAGCAATTCAGTCAGCAATGGTTCACATTTAAAATGACATGGCTTCTTCTGTATTCATTTGCACTATTCATTTTATTGGAATCAAATAATATGAATTTTTGCCCTCCCTTTTCTTAAAAAAAGGGTGTGTGGTTTTTTTTTAAGTGTGATAACTTGTAAATAAATGTGTCAACTTTGGGTACCATAGGATACCCTGTTGTTCCTTTTCTGCAGTAATTCTTAATTTAGGCATTCTATTCAGTTCACTCAGGAGAACCAACCAATCCTTATACTTAATTATCTTTTTTTGAGAATTGACAACATAAATGATTAGCATTTGCTCTGATGAAATGATTTTTAGACCTATATACCCCAGGTACGTTACAGTTCTAGAAAACTTTCCAAAGATACAGAATAGAATAGAATAGAATAGAATAGAATAGAATAGAATAGAATAGAATAGAATCTGGAAGGGACCTTGGAGGTCTTCTAGTCCCCTGCTCAAGCAGGAGAACCTATACCATCTGAGACAGGTGATTGTCTAGTCTCTTTTTAAAAATCTCCAGTGATGGAGTGCCCATGATTTCTGAAGGCAAGCTGTTCCATTGGCTAATTGTTCTCACTGTCAAGAAGTTTCTCCTTAATTCCAGGTTGCTTCTCTCTTTGATCAGTTTCCAACCATTGTTTCTTGTCCTTCCCTCTGGTGCTCTGGTGAACAAAGTGACCCACTCTTCCTTGTGGCAGCCCCTCAGATACTGGAATACTGCTATCATGTCTCTCCTATTTCTTCTTTTCTTTAGACTAGCCAAACACAAGTCCCACAGCCGTTCTTCATATGTTTTAGTCTCCAGGCCTTTAATCATCTTAGTTGCTCTTCTCTGAATTTTTTCCAAACTCTCAACATCTTTTTTGTGATGTGGTGACCAAAATTGGCTGCAGTATTCCAGGTGTGGTCTCACTAGGGTTTTATAAAGTGGTACTAATATTTTGTGTGATCTTGATTCTATGCCTCTGTTTATACAATCCAGGATTGTATTAGCTTTTTTGGTTGCTGCTGTACACTGCTGGCTCATGGTTAAGTGATCATCCACTAGGACTCCAAAGTCCCTCTCACAGTTACTGTTTTTAAGCCAGGTCTCGACCAATCTGTACTTGTACCTTTGATTTTTCCTGCCTAGATGTAAAACTGTGCTTTTTTCCACATTGAAACTCATTTTGTTGAATAGAGCCCATTGTTCAAGTTTGTCAAGACCTTTTTGGATCCCGAGTTTGTCTTCTGGGGTGTTGGATACTCCTGCCAGTTTCGTATCATCTGCAAATTTGATGAGTTCCCCTTCAATTCCCCCATCTAAGTCATTGATGAAGATATTGAAGAGTACTGGGCCTAAGACGGAACCTTGTGGTACCCCACTGCTTACTTCTCTCCATGTGGATGTAGTAGCATTGAGGACTGCTCATTGAGTACGGTTTGTCAGCCAGCTACAGATCCATCTGGTGGTGAAGTTGTCTATTCACCATTTTCTAATTTACCAAGGAGTATGTTGTGGTCTACTTTATCAAATGCCCTACTGAAATCTAAGTATACTATGTCCACAGCATTTCGCTGGTCTACTAGTTTAGTCACTTTATCATTGCTATATGATATGATATGCAATTGGTATTTATACAATTGTTTGCATAGATATACTACTCTGGTGTTGAAGGTATGTGGAGTTGTTGAAATAGAAATATTACCTCTTCCAGGAAAAAACATTATTAGTAATGCTGAGCCTGATGCAGAAGTGTAAAGCAAATGTTGGCAACATTATTAGTGCAGCATGCTGTAGTCTAACTGAAATTCAATTCAGATTTCTTGACTTCAATATTTAGATCAGATATACAGTAGTTGTATGTTTTTCTTGTTTATATAATTTCTAGCCTGTTTTTTTCAATTTCACAAACAAATCTGAAACAAAATTACTTCTGCAGGTGAAAGATAGCAACATAGAACGTAGGATAATAGAGTTGGAAGGTCTTCTAGTCCAGAAGTCCCCAACCTTTTGGGCACCAGGGACTGGTTTCATGGAGAGAGGTTTTTCCATGGACCGGAGGGTGCGTGGTTTCATATGCTGACTGCATCTTGCGGATGGGGCTTTGCTTGTTTGTTCAAACCGATTGCTGGCATGCTGTGGCTTGGTACTGGTCCACGGACCGGGGGCTGTGGACTCCTGTTCTACTTTAACCCTCTGTTCAAGCAGGAGACTCTATACCATTTCAGACAAATGGTTGTGCAGTCTCTTTTTGAAAACCTCCAATGATGGAGTACCTACAACCTTTGAAGGCAAGTTATTCCACTGGTTGATTGCTCTCACCATTAGGAAATTTCTCCTTAGTTTTAGGTTGCTTCTCCTCTTGGTTAGTTTCCATCCATTGTTTCTTGTCTTGCCTTTTGGTGCTTTGGAAAATAGTTTGACCTCCTCGTCTTTGTAGGTGCCCCTCAAATATTGGAACACTATCATCCATGTTTTTATCCAAGACTACCCAAGGCTGTTTCACCTTTATATAGTTGCTCCTTTTTTAACAGTGTATCCAGTTGCAAGGATGTTTTTCCCTCTCTTTTTCAGATAAAACTATTACATTTCTTTGGTTGCTTGTAAAAAGTATTATACATCTGAAAAATTAAATTTATTTCTCATGTAGGCTACTATTTTTCTATATATCAGTCTTTTTTACTGCACATAAAAGCACTAAGATTTATCACATATTTCTACATACACAGACATCATATATATGTAGGAAACACAGGCTGAGTTATTTATAAATAATAAAGATAGGATTAAAAAATAAAGAAATGTGTTCTTAACATCTTATCCATCTCACAAGAGCTCAACGCAACTAACAAGTAAATTAAAATACAACTTAAATAGTTTATGCAATATTATTGCAACCAAACACAATAATTAAATTGTTCCATAGGATACATTTTGGGAGAGTGTTTTCCCACCATTTTAGCACTATCAAGTGAGAATCTCTGAATTTCTATGTATAGAAATACAGTTGTCTTTTCATGAAGAATAGAGAAACTAGCAATTATTAAAAAAAATAGTGAAATATAACAACAATAGTTTCTTCCGTATCTGACTCTTTTTTATTACATGGCATTTTTACTCAGAACATTTTACCTCAATGTCCAATCTGAATTTTCTAAGTGATTGGTACTTATTAGTGATAATTTTATTATGGAAGAACAGCTCATTTTACATTTATAAATCTACACAATGTGTCAAAATAGAAATTTCTAAAAATTCTGGAGCATAGCATATCTTTGGAACAAACCAACTGGCAAGCAGCAAAGTAAATGTAAACAATATGGTCAGAACCAAAAGATTCATTACTATGTTGAAACATTAAGGTACACTAAATACAAATATATTTTGCACTTAGGAAATGTTAAACAGATACCTTTGAAATGAAGAGAGTGATGATTAAACAGTATAATAAAACAGGGGGAGGTGCTGTTTAGAGATCCTCTCTCCTAGAAGAAGAAATGCAACATCTGCAACTGAAATTATGTACCAATGATTGAATGTATCCTCTTGAGGACCATAAGATAGCTTTATGTATTCCCAGACAACTGTGGCGATAAACAAACTTCAGTAAGAGAGGTCCTTACAGAATTCCATCCACTTACAAAACAGATTTCTGTGAGTTATATATCACTGAAAATGGCTACAGTTCCCTTAAATGGCCTCTGAAAATATTCAAAATATAATCTATTTGTAAGAACAATTCACAATGCCAAAAGGCATTTAATATACAGAATTTAAGTTAATTTAGTCTTTTCCCACTTGTGGTCTTCTGAGTATGTTAGAATTTCTGGAACGTGTAGCCCAATGAACCTGGAGGGTGACGAACTGGAAAACCTGGACTAGCAAATAAACAACTTTAAAATCATCACTAAAAAGATGCTTCATGAAGGAAATGAGAGGCATAGTTGGTGGGGGCAGCTGACAGCAACAGCAAGGTACAAGAAAAGGAATTATAGGCTTTCTCTCACCCAAATCATAATTCTTCCCTATACCTCTTTAAAGCCTATTCCCAGTCTGAAAAATCAGTCTGCATCTAATAATTACCTTTTAATACTGAAGATGACTCTTCATCCAATATAACACTAATGGTAATAACATGATAATTCTCCATATAAAATAATTTTGAGAATACTGCCATAGTATTGTAAAAAAAATGGCTGCTTTATAATAAATAGGTGAAATTTCCATGTCACTTTCTTGGGTATGAAAGAAAAGATTCACATTTGTTTCAAATCTCAAATGGAAGCTTCAAATTTCTGTTGAGATAGCAATGTCAGAGAATCTATTACAGAATAAACTAAGGGTCAATTTCCATTCACTATAATAACAATGGTCACCCAGGTTGTAGAACCTATTACAAGCTCTGGTTATAGGTTGCTTAGAAACTGAAAAAAACCAAGAAAGGCCTATCCTATTCTGTGTTCTCTGTAGATTGCTACTGCATGCTATTCTCAACCTTTCCTGTTCTGCCAAGGACATAGGTAGGATTTTTATCCCCTATTCCTTCAGTTCAGTTGCCAAGCAAGGAAATATTACCAGTTTATTAACTTATTAGATGGTCCTTGTTTAATAAGCTCTTCTGCTTCTTTCCTTCCTTCAACTATAAAAAAAGATGGCAGTGTGTCTGATACTAGTTTGGAATGCACATATTGTATCTTCTCAGTCTGAGCACATTTGAACATTGAGTGACATGCCCTTCAAAAAGCAGGCAGGATCAAATCAAAAGTAGATTTGATTTAATTCTAGTCCCATTTAGATTTAATTTAATTAAAAAGCTAATATGATTTTTTTCTATACACACACACACACACAAACACAAAAAATTTACTCTGCTGTCATATTGAAAATTGCAATTTGTTAATAATTTTTTGGAGACTGAACACACAATATTTGAAAATCCCCTGTGCTCCTGAAGCTTCAGGATATAAACGCCTATCCTAAAACTTACTCTAGTATAACCCAATGGTCTGCTAAAGTCAGATCATACTGGCTTGTGAAAACTGGTTGTTAAATTTTCTGGAATTTTCCAAACCAGTTGAGAACAAACCTGAACCTTTATGCCAAGTGCACTGATCAGCACTTGGAGGGTAGTAGCAGCAATGGCCCAGCCCATTCTTAAATATTTACTAGCACACTACAGCTATAACCTTTCTGTGTTCATTTTTTTTTGCCTCTGCTTGATTTGCTGTGCATCATAGTAAAAGGAACTCAGTTGCCAAGGTTTCTTTCCTGCTTACCATTCACTCTCTTATGTTTTCAACTATTATGAGACATTTAAACAGTTCTTGCTTATTTGAGACAAATCAGTTTCCAATAGGAATACTTCTTTTATGAGGATTTTTTAAATTTTATTATAATATATCAGTTCAGAAGCAAGTACAGGCACAGCTTATAAAGAGAGAGGAAAATAAAGGTAAGACGAGAAAGGATCTAGAAAGGATTTCATAGAATCTGATGTTTGCTTCCTGATAAAAGGGCTAGTTAAGTGACATAACCTTAGACAACAACATAGTTTTACGACTATGAAAACAGATCATGTCATACTGATGCAGAAATACTGAATAATAATAATAATAATAATAATAATAATAATAATAATAATAATAATAATAATAATAATAATAATAATAATAATAATAATAATAATAATAAAAATTGGAAGGGACCTTGGAGGTCATCAAGTCCAACACTCTGCTCAGGCAGATAACCCTATACCGTTTCGGACAAATGGCTGTCCAGTTTCTTCTTAAAAACTTCCAGCATTGGAGCATTCACCACTTCTGGAGGCAGGTTGTTCCACTGGTTAATTGTTCTAACTGTCAGGAAGTTTCTCCTTAGTTCTCTCTTTGGTTAGTTTCCACCTATTGCTTCTTGTCCTGCCTTCAGGCGCTTTGGAAAATAGCCTGACTCCCTCTTCTTTGTGGCAGCCCCTGAGATATTGGAACACTGCTATCATATTCCCCCTCGTCCTTCTCTTCGTTAAACTAGACATACCCAATTCCAGCAACCGTTCCTTATATGTTTTAGCCTCCAGTCCCCTAATCATCTTTGTTGCTCTTCTCTGTACTCTTTCTAGAGTCTCAACATCTTTTTTACATCGTGGTGACCAAAACTGGATGCAGTATTCCAAGTGTGGCCTTACCAAGGCATTGTAAAGT
>NW_015386329.1:1129451-1134460 GCF_001527695.2 Protobothrops mucrosquamatus | reverse complement strand
CTTTTTTCACCATTGAATTTCATTTTGTTAGATAGCGCCCAGTGTTCACGTCTGTCCAGATCCTCCTGTATCCTAAGCTTGTCTTCTGGAGTGTTGGCTATTCCTGCCAGCTTGGTGTCGTCTGCAAATTTGATGAGTTCCCCATCTATCCCCTCGTCCAGATCATTGATGAAGATGTTGAAGAGCACTGGGCCCAGAACAGAGCCCTGAGGCACCCCACTACATACTTCCCTCCATGTAGATGTGGTTCCATTGAGGACCACATGCTGAATACGGCTGGTCAGCCAGCTACGGATCCATCTGGTGGTGATGCTGTCTAACCCACATTTTTCTATCTCATCAAGTAGTAGGTTGTGGTCTACTTTGTCAAATGCCTTACTGAAGTCCAAGTAAATTATATCCACAGCATTCCTCTGGTCCACTAATTTTGACACTTGGTCAAAGAATGCAATAAGGTTTGTCTGGCATGATCTGTTTTTGACAAACCCGTGTTGACTTTTAGTAATGACTTTGTTTGCCTGTAGGTGTTCGCTGATTTGTTGTTTGATTATCTTTTCCAGAATCTTCCCAGGTATTGAGATCAGGCTGATAGGTCTGTAATTTCCTGGGTCCTTTTTTCCCCCCTTTTTTGAAGATGGGAACTACATCAGCTCTTTTCCAGTCCTCTGGTAGTTCCCCTGTGCTCCAGGATCTTTGAAAAATATAGTTCAGTGGTTCTGAGATCACATCTGCTAGTTCTTTAAGAACCTTGGGGTGTAATCCATCTGGTCCTGGTGATTTGAACTCGTCTAGGCTCACTTACCATTTTCTTGCCTATCTTAACTTGTATTTCTATTTTGTTTTTTATGGCACTATTTTTGATAGGTTGGTCTGTTTTTTCCCTTTGTGTAAAGACAGATGCGAAAAACGAGTTAAATAGTTTTGCTTTCTCCCTGTTGCTTGTCACCTTCTTGCCACTTTCACCCAATAATGGACCAATCATTTCCTTCACTTTTTTCTTGTTTTTTACATGTCGAAAGAAGCTTTTTTTGTTATTTTTGACTTTGGTCGCAAGCCTTAGTTCATTTTGAGTCTTAGCTTTCCTCACTTCATCTTTGCAGGCTCGGGCTATTTGCTGATATTCTGACTTAGTCATGTGTCTTTCCACTTTCTATACTTGTCCTTTTTATCTTTCAATTGATCAGAGAGTTCTTTATGCAGCCATGCTGGTTTCTTTTGAGAGCTGTTATTTTTCCTCTTTGTTGGTATTGTGCTAGACTGGGCCTTTATTATCTCGCTTTTCAAAATTTCCCAAGCCTCTTGAGTTGTTTTCCCCTGGAGGATTCTCATCCATGGAATCCTTCCCAAACCCTCTCTAAGTTTATTGAAATTAACTCTCTTGAAGTCCAAGACTCTAGTTTGACTGTGTTCTATTGCTTGTGCTTTCATAATGTTGAATTCCAATATTGCATGATCACTTCCTCCCAAGGTTCCTATGGCTTCAACACCTTCTATCATTTCATCTCTGTTAGTGAGAATTAGATCCAAAATGGCTAATCCCCTAGTTCCCTTCTCTACTTTTTGGGAGACAAAGTTGTCTGCTAGGTTTGTCAGGAATCTGTTTGATCTTCCACTTGGCGCAGAGTTTGTCTCCCAGTTGATGTCAGGGTAGTTAAAGTCTCCCATTACTATTGTGATGTGCTTCCTACATACCTTAGTTAGCTGACTAGTAAAAAGTTCATCTATTTCCTGTGTTTGGTTGGGTGGCCTATAGTATACACCTATGGCAATGTCGTTTCCCCCCCCCCTTTATATTGACCCATATGCATTCAGGATAGTTTTCATCATTGTTGTACTCTATTTCTGTAGATATGTAGTTATTTCTTATATAGGGAGCAACTCCACCTCCTCTTTTATTTGGTCTGTTTCTTTTAAATAATTTAAATCCCTCTAGCTGTGTGTTCCGTTTGTGGGTTTCGTCCCACCATGTTTCCGTAATGGCAACAATATCATATCTGCCCTCGTTAACCTGAATTTCTAGTTCACCCTGTTTGCTGTTCATACTCTGTGCATTGGTGTATAGACATTTGAGTCCTTTATGACCGATCCTATGTTTACTTTCTACATAACCTGTGTGGTGCCTGAGTTCCCCTAATGTCTTACCACCTATTTGGTTAGTGCACTTTGTGTGGCACTCGCTATTAAGAGCTTGATTTTGCTTGACAGCAAGATTGATGTTCTTGTCCACACACACATCTATGTTACATGCACTGATAGCCCTATAATTTTTAGATTGCCGGGGACAGGGATGTTCCGTATCAGTTAGCTCACTGTCCCTGCTGTTTAGTTTAAATATTCCTCCAGAAAATCTGTGAATTTATAGCCAAGTAACTCAGTCCCTTTCTTTGATGGATGCAAACCATCTCTTTTGTACATTTCTTCATTGGACCAGCTGCTGACATCGTGACTAATGTATCCAAAGCCTTCCCCTTTACTCCACTCCTTTAGCCACATATTGAATTGTGCTATACGCTGGCCTTTTCCATTTTGGTCCTTATACACTGGTAAGACCTCTGAAAAAATAAGCCTACAGCCTATTCTGTTAAGTTCCTGCCCCAGGCTCTGGAAGTCATTCTGCACAGTGAGTACATCTTTTTGGGACAGATCGTTAGTGCCAAGATGTACAATAGCCTCCACATCACAGTCCTTCAAAGGAGTTCACTAACTTTTAAACACGTACGCTATAGCTTTCATTACATAAGGAAATCAAATCTGGGCAAAGCCTTTGAAAGACATTCATATAACTTTTACTCCCCTTCTATTTGGAAACAATTAATTAAATCTTAAAAATATTTTAATCAGTACTAATTAAGATAAGAAAGAATTCCAAAAGTAACATTCTAAATTATGTAAGTTTCTGAATAAAAATAAAATTGGAGTTTTTAATCTATATTTTGGTTTATTGGCCATTATTTAAATGTATGGTTTATTTCCCTAAGCACTGAATTGGGGTTTTCAATTAAAAAAAATCATTTGCTATCAACTGGATAATTAATGTCATATCACTGTTCGTTATTTTGTTTTACTATTTTTTTTTTGTCAGAGCAGCTTTGGACATGAGATGAATAGAACGGAATGGAAGCAATAAAAAGCAAATGAAGTTAAATTAATATTCCCAACCTCTGCATTTTTATAGCCATCTTCATCATCATTTTTTGACTTAGCAATACCAGAACTCAAACCACTCACAGCTCAAACACATGATTAAAAAGCTAGAATCAATACTAGACAATGACACTGTACTTTCTTAGGCACTGAATTGGCAGGTCCATAATTGCAAATAGGCATGGAGACTGGCTAAAAGAATCATATTGAGAAATTGGAAATGTGGTATTATTCCAGACATCAAGGAATAGTTGTCAGAAATGTGTTTTTTTATCTAAAGAAAATTTTAAAAAAGTGAATAGATGAATCTTTATTATAGCCAAAGGCCAAAGATGCATTAGTAAATGATAATACAGTCAACAGCAGCCCTACCCGAGCTTCTCAGTGTGATAGCCGAGATGGCGATTGAGACCCCCAGACTGTTAGTCATGGGGGATTTCAATCTGCCATCGTTAGGTGAAGCATCTGAGGTGCCTCGGGAGTTCATGGCCTCCATGACGGCCATGGACCTGACCCAATTAGTTGATGTCCCTACCCACACTGGGGGACACACACTGGACTTAGTTTTTGCCTCCGGCCAGTGGCTGAGTGATCATGGTTTAGGGGAAATGGTCATTGAGCCCCTGTCATGGTCAGATCACTCTCTCCTTCGGCTGGCCTTTCCTACCACTACGCCCCACCGCGGGGAGGCGGAACCAGAAGTGACAAAATGGTTCCGCCCTAGGCGCCTGATGGACCCTGAGAGGTTCCAGACGGAGCTTGGGCCAATACCTGAGACCTTGACCCGCGGCTCGACTGAGGACCTGGTGGCCGCCTGGAATGGTGCGGCCGCAGGGGCTCTGGACCGGGTCGTGCCTTTGCGGCCCCTCACCCGATGCCGGTCTACCTTGGCTCCTTGGTTTTCCGAGGAGCTGAGGGTGATGAAGCGTCAGAAGAGATGCCTAGAGAGTAATTGGAGGGCCACCCGCTCTGAATCCGATCGGAAATTGGTAAAGTCCCATTTGAGGACTTACCTAGTAGCGATAAGAGTGGCGAAACGCAACTATTTCTCCGCTATTATCGCGTCTGCAGGTAACCGATCTGCCGCCCTGTTTAGGGTGTCCCGCTCCCTCCTTCATCAGAGGGTGCGGGATGTCCCTTTGCAGGGTCGGGCAGAGGAATTTGGGTGTTACCTACATGACAAAATCGATCGGATCCGGGCCGGGTTAGCCTCCGATTGGACTAGTTCAGGCGGGCCAATGGAGGCAGGTCTTGAGTCCATTTTATGGGAAGAGTTTGATCCTGTGAGCCCCGAGGACATGGACAGAATGCTGGGACAGCTGAACACCACCACATGTTTACTGGATCCGTGTCCCTCCTGGCTGGTACTGGCCTCCCGGGAGGTTACACGAGGCTGGCTCCAGGGAATCGTCAATGCTTCTTTGAGTGAGGGGTTCTTGCCGGCTGCCTTGAAAGAGGCTGTGGTGAGGCCCCTCCTCAAGAAGCCCTCCCTGGACCCGGCTACTTTGGCCAACTACCGGCCTGTCTCCAACCTTCACTTTCTTGCAAAGGTTGTTGAGAGTGTGGTGGCACGACAGCTCCCTCAGCACCTGGAAGAAACTGTCTATCTAGACTCACGCCAGTCCGGCTTCCGGCCTGGGCACAGCACGGAAACGGCATTGGTCGTGTTGGTTGATGATCTCTGGAGGGCTCGGGATAGGGGCTGTTCCTCTATCCTGGTCCTGTTAGACCTCTCAGCGGCTTTTGATACCATCGACCATGGTATCTTGTTGCACCGGTTAGGGGGGTTGGGGTTGGGGGGCACCGTTTTACGGTGGTTCTCCTCCTACCTCTCGGACCGGATGCAATTTGTGTTGGCAGGGGGG
>NW_015386329.1:1102265-1129092 GCF_001527695.2 Protobothrops mucrosquamatus | reverse complement strand
GGGGAGAGCCTTCTCTGTGGCAGCTCCTGCCCTCTGGAATGACCTACCCCCTGACCTACGTACAGTTGCGGACCTGCGCCTTTTTCGCCGAGCCCTGAAGGCCCATCTATTCCGTGCGGCCGGCCTGGCGTAGTTTGATTATGTTTCAGTGGGGGGTTTTTTACGGGTGTGTTTTTAGAACAGGCCTGTTATTTAATTCTATTTTAAAACAAACTATTTATTTATTACCGTGGTTTTTAGTATCGCCTGTTCAGCGCCCTGAGTCCCGCAAGGGAGATAGGGCGGTATATAAATTTAATAAATAAAAATAAATAAATAAATAAAACCAACTTCGATCAGGTTTGGCAGCTGAATGCTGAGCCTGTTGAAATGTTTTCAAAGGCAATTCTTTATATAGACACTGTTAGATAATTTTAATTTCTCTATTGGTGAAAAAATAAATCAGAAGCTCTCACAGTTGACTGGGTTTAGCTGATTCAAATAAACTCTTTATATTCATATCAAAATATTTACAATACCATACATTCTTCTTTACAGCAACATAGCACAATTAAGACTTCTTACAGCAGAGACAGACCTGAGACTGAAACTGAAACAAACAAAATCCAGCTTCTAACTCCAAACCTTTTGCACAGACTCAGTAGCACTTTCTTCACATTGGCTGACTGAGTTACCACATGACTTTTCCTGCTCATGAATATTCCAACAGAAACTCTTGATTCTTCAGATCTCCCTATAGAGGACTTCAGATGAAAGAGGAGAATTTTTACTTTAATTTTACCTCCTTCAACAACTGACGTATTTATGGTATTTAATAAATTTTTACATCATTTCTTTGATTATTTCATTATATACTGGAAAAGCATGTTAAAACAATTATACCAACAACATAAATTCAGAAACTCCCCTTTCCCTCAAATAATTAATTCAAGGTTTTACTATTCCCAAATGACTGTGTCCAAGACAATCTTTATGCCAACAAGCATTTGTAACAACCTTAAAAAGATCTTACACTGTTGCTATTTCTGAAGTTATTTTAAACTGCTTTGTGATATGCATGCAGATATGTTATGAATTTATAATCTGGTTGATGGCTTACATTACTAGCACCCATCATATATAAAGAGAAACGGGGAAGAAAAGTATTCTGCCTATGTTCCAAATCTAAGCAAGCTGGTATGTTTCTAATATAGGAAGCTCCCTCAGCTCCATGTGAGTGCTTGAACCTGATACATTGTTTCAGTTATGCAATTTCAATTTGCAAGGTCAAAATAAATAGAAATTGTATTTGAAGGCAAGATAACCAACCTGAGTTGAATTCTAAAAAGGCTGTGGCAGGAAATTCGCTATGCTAGATTTAGCCATTTGTGCAGACTTCTTTTGTGCCCACCCCAGATGACCACAGACTTTCGGTTCTTGGTGTAGGCTTCTCTGAACTGCTCCACCCAATTTGTCTCATCTGAACCCTTCATTTGCAGTTCCATCTGGCTCCTGATCTATTGACCATTTATATTAGAAACTTCTTCACAGTGAAATTGAAGTTTGTCTTCATGAGAGGCAATAAAAAGCACCTCAGTCAAGAATCAATGCAATGCGCTATTTTAGTCCTTTTGCCCAGTAAATAACAGTAAAAAAACCAAAGAAGTAAGTAAAAATCATGCTAGTAATAATGACAGTATCATTTACATTGGTGGTGCAGAGGAGAAAACAGAGATGGGGATGACTTTGTACAGAAGAAAGGAAAATGAATTAAGTAGGATCTTTTCCATTTCCCCCCCCCCTATTTTCTGTCCTTCCTAAGGATCTTTATACCCACATTATGCCACATATTTTTTACACTCATTCCTTCCTGCAACATGCCTTGATGAGGCAAAGAATGCTAATTTCAATATCACACTCAAAACTAAGCCACCATTTCCCTTTCAAGAACTCTGTCCATTGGAGCACAGCCTCCACGCCATGAGCTGCTTACACATCTTATGAGATATTTTAGCATTGGATCACTAATATTGATTGATTCTGAAACCAGTTAGAAATGAACTCTAAAACAAAGGAGCTTTTTCCATCATCCATCACTCACAATTCAACCATGTTATTTCAGGTCAACAGCACATGATAGCAAAAACAAAATGCAATGATTTTTTCCCTGTTATTCCCTGTACTTTTCTCCACCTAGGTTTAAAGAAAATAGCAGTGGGCACAAAAATGTTACCCTTTTCAAATGTTTAAATATATAGGATCTCCTGCTTGAGCAGAGCAATGGACTAGAAGACTTCCAAGGTCTCTTCCAACTCTGTTATTCTGTATAACCAAACTGTATAAGAAGCTTCTGATGGAACTGACTGTTTTGCCCCTTTTTCTCTGCCTCCTTCTTGGTAACTTTTACCACCGGTCAGATTTGCAGCATTTATGTTTTGCGACTGACAATTATCTCATAATGAAAAACAAGTCACAATTAATAAAGCTCAAAACTAATACCTGCTAAATTCATTTACTGATTTAATGAACTAGGGAAGAGTATTATGGAAAATGTATAATTTTTTAAAAAGAAAGGGATTCAATTTCCAATTGAAACTTAAAATCATTATTAAACCTTGTTCAAGGCTCCGAAACGTATGTTCATTTTAAAAAACTCTTTCCTTACATTTACAAAACAATAAATAGCTATGTTCCTTAAGGTCTAACTTACGTGGAGGTGGAAAAGCTCTGTCTGGAGCTATACAAGAAGCTATACACTTCAGTCTTCAACTGGAGATAGACAAGATGCATGCTCTCCCAGAAAGGAAAACATCCTAGAAACCCATAAGAAAGCCAAGCTACTTAACTGCCAACTGTCCCACCTGGGATTGTCACCATTTTAGGCAGAAGAACACACTAAAACTTCCATACAGAAGTGCACAGCAAAATAACATTTCCCTCAACAACAGTTTCAGGAGTTTCTTCTCTACCAAGATTGTGGCTTCTCTTTCCACACATTCTATCTGTGCCAGCCTGATATTTGCCATACATGTGACAAATCAGAATAATCAAGCTTGGGACTGGCCTGTGAGAGGACGTATTACAAAACTGCTGACCCCAAGGTATACAATGTGGTTTGAAGATAGTTTAAATAGAGTGAAGCTATAGCCTTTTCTACTTAAAACATATGAACCCAATTAAGCAGTTCTAATTAAGGATCTCTTGGAAAATCTTTAAGACCCACTCTCTTGAAAATCTGTCTTCCAGTCCCACAAGGGCATACAAGACATTACTTTTTCCTATTGTAGGACTATACTTCTTAAAGAAATTTAAGCTTTGAGTTTATTTTTTATTGAAAACATTTTCTAAATAATAATATGATTTTTCCCCTCAGGGACAGGAACAATCAAATGGCATTAAATAGTCACATTTATATTCTCCCTGCTAAATAGACCACTTATGCTTTATAAATGCCCAGTGATTTCTGATTTTCAGAGAAAAAACAGAAAGAACTATATTATTTGGCATCCCTGGAGTACCTGAAGATGTGCAGTTTAATACTTTCAACTCACAAAAATCAAAGCAAGGAAGTTAACCCTTATCTGCTGTTTCTTGGATAGTCATTTAAGAGGCCTCTAGCTCAGGAGGCCTTGGATTAGAGCATTTAGCTTGCAAGAAAAATCTCATTTATGTGAAGAAAATGTTCAGCTATTTGTATAAAGAAAATGTTAAGATATCAGATTCCATTTCACTGCTTAAGGCATCTACCTACAGGGCAGGAGACAAATTCCACCTCTTCCAAATAATGATAGATTATGTAAGAAGTGGGCCTCAGATATCTCAAATCTTGAGGTACCACTTTCCATGCTGAGTTGCTTGAGCCTATTTTAATATTTATGGTTACTTCACATAGAACATAGGCTGGTACTACTGGTTGAATCTCATTACCAGCACAATTGAGCTAAGAGTATATCCTGAATAACATCCAATATTACATAATGGCTAAAAATTAAGGGGAAAGGACAGAACATTAACATGTTTTTAAAGTTTCTTTTTCAGTAAGTTGCTCCACTATTATAAAGATATTTATGGAACCCTTATTCACTGAGATAATGGATTGCTGACCAGAAAATACCTTATGAAGGTAAAAAGAATAATGTGGGTACAAGGTGAAAAACTATATATTGTGGTCCAGTAAATGATGTTTCTGATTCTTGGCCTTCATAGACTAGCATGGCTCTCCTCTCACAGAACTAAATTGAAAAATGAATATGTGCAGTGTTAGGCTATATCCACAGATCTGAAATCAAAGGATATAACACTCTTTTATCCTGCACTGTTTGGTTACCACCTAGGATTATTTTATCTAGTTCTCACCACCACACTTGAACTCAGATACATTAAAACGGATTCCCAGAAGAACAGATACCGTACTTAGTAGAACAAAAAACATCCTATAAGGAGATATTTTACAATTGGGAATGTTTAACTTAGAGAAGAAAATGGGAGTATGACAGCAAATTTTAAGTATCTGAAAGGATGCCCAAGAGAGTACCAAGATTTTCTCTCCATCATTCTAGAGTATGGGACACAAGATAATGGATTTCAGCTACAAAGAGGCAAATTCCTATTTTTTCAATGTAAAAAAAAGCCTTAATAGTAAAAGTAGTTCAATAATGGATCCTATTATCTAAAGCAGAGGGTTCCCCTGTACTGGATGTGTTAAATAGAGGCCAGGCAGTCAACTGACTGGGGTGCTTTAATTTGGATTCCTACAATGAACAGAGTATTGGAATTGATGGACTAAAATAGCCTCTTCCAATTTAATGATCCAATTAAAGACTTTTCCACAGACTCCAAAATCTCTTTGTTAGAAATAAAATGCCAGCTGAAATACATTACCAGATGCAGAAGAAACCAGAGTAATGTTTCTTCATATACAGCAGGGGTGTCAAACTGCCTGCCCACAGGCCGAATGCGTCACGCGGAAGCCGCGCCCACCCCATTGCCAGCAATGGCAAAACAGTCCAAATATGTTGCACAACGTCACATGACGTTGTGAGTTTGACATGTCTGATATACAGAAACTCTGCCTATTTTAAATATTGAAGGACTATAGTTGTTTTTTAAAACAACTTACTTTACTTGTTTTTTTTAAAAAACGCACTTGTGTTTTCAGTCATCTTGGTGAATCAGGAGGTGTGTATATGTATGCAAGTGCCCGTCTATCCAAAAAGAGAGAGCGGAATCAGGATTTTTGTCAGGCCAGTGCAAACAGAACAAATTGTCCTATTCCAGGCCAAATGCATCTGCACTGCACACAGATGAGTTTCCTTACAAAAGACTTAACTTTGGTTTGAGCATTTGCAAGGAGCAGCAGGCGGAGCTTGTATGCAATCACACACACAATTAGGGCACAATCCAAAGGTCTCAGGGTCATGGGTAGGCTGTCAGATGGTCTAGGTTTGAAGGTACAGAGTTTCCTCAGGCAGGAATTCAGGGTGCAAATGGACAGAGTTCACCTGTGGGAACACCCTGCTCCCAGGGAGCTACACAGACCTCCTCTGCTCTCCCCTCTGCTCATTTCTACAGGCCTCATGGCTGGGAGGAAGCTCTGGATCAGACCTCCCTCCTCTGCAGCTCCATACACGCTCTGCAGCCAAATCATTCCCCAGGTGTCTCCTATTGCAGCTTCCATTGCAAAAGATCATCTGAAGCAGCTTCCTCAGAGTTGGAGCTAGCCCTGATACAAATGTATCTGCCCAAATAAAATAATTTCAGAGTATTCTCCTTTATTTTATATTTTTAAAAAACCCTTCCCATAATCAAATTCATACACCCATAAAACAAGCGTAGGTCTCCCTGTCAAAAATAATAATTTCTTATTTTCAAGTGAAACATTGAATCTGCCTAGAGCTAGATTTAGCAAAGCTACTGGTACAATAACAACAATAAAAACACTGAATAAGATTACTTGACTTTCCATCCATCCTATTCCAACATATTTCATTTCATGGAGGCAAGCATCACAAATGAATCTATTTGATCCAGTAAACGGACTTGGAGCCAAAGACTAATTCCCTGTATGACTGTATCAATCTGGTACGGAAAGAGATCTGACCATCCCTGCACAGAGCATTTTGTTATTGACAGAACAGAGCAATGAAATCCCTATACACTATATTTCAAAAGTATATGGAGCTGTTGTGATAGCGAGACATAGCCTTATTTCTATTTCAGCTGGAGAAAGTAGCCACTGATTTGACTAGACGAAGAAAGCTGCTTCATCTTTACTACATTCCTATTAATGCAGTCAGTATTTCTAAAGTAAGAGTATAATCATTGGGATTAGCAGATAAAGTCCTGCCATTAAAAATGACAAAGCATTTCTCCAATGTACCCTTTCCACTATTATTTAACTGAAACCATGAAATTGGGAAGCATCTGCAATTATATATTCTGAATGATGTGACAGTCACTTTTGGAACTAACAGTACAGAAAAATAACAAATGTCTAAAGAAGCAACATACTGTATATAGATGAAATTTTAGAGAGTAGCTGCTGCATCAGTAATAAAGAACTAACACGAGTCCTACTTTAGATGCAAACCTCATTTATTAAAAAGAAATTTTTAACAAGGTAAAATGCAAAAAAACCAATATCTTTGAACACTTTCCCTCAGCAAGAAATGCATTCATGATACAAAGTCAAATCCTCACTAAGAAATGCATTTATCGCAAAACTTGGAAGAAGCTGACAGTTTTGTCTTTGATATTTTAAGGGAAATCAAATGTGTTTGCATAAAACTACATTTCCTTGGCAGGGGTGAACAGTGGCCATTAAGTGAACATATTTCTTGGGTCAATTCCTGTTATGTCAGGAAATAGTTCAGAAAGCTCTTCTAATGTGTGAATGATGGACAAATTTACAGTCTAAAATTAAAATTGAAAACATGAAGTTATGTTTCATTGCTATGACATCTATTCCTGGGGATCAGCAAAATTTAACTCACAGTATATTTACATATTCTCAATAGCAAATAAGCATTTGGGGCAAATACCTGACTGGGAGTTTCAGGCCCTTTTTAAAAAGACAATTGAGACACAGTCCCAACATTGCTGACATCAAATCAATGTGAAAACTGCACATCCTATTTCAGAAACAAGCATCCTGAAAATGCAGTGGAGTGTTCTGAAAGATAAAATGTCCATGGAAATATATATTATTTATGATGTCATTATGACATAAGCACTATATTGAACAGTTTTGTGATGTGAATGTGATGATATTGTTTCTGACTATGCAATACAACTCCAAGTGCTAAACTTTTAAACAAGGAGAAAAATATGCCAAGGTATCTTTAACGTAAGTAACAGTAGTACTTCCAACCATTGATGAGATCTTGATGTTTGCTAAATTAGGTTTTCTTTTTGCAAATGTTTCATTGCCAGACTAATTAATATCATCACTGCTTTGCCACAAGGGAGTGAAGGTTTGCCTGGCAGTTTATCCCACCTCTTTAGATCAGAATTATTGTAGTTTATGTGCCCGCTTCTAATCGGCCTGCCTGGTTTTGTTGGCTATATTGTTTTATCACAAATCGTTTCTGTCTATTGTGTTGTGTTGGACCGCCCTTATCTTTGTGGAAATTGCTGGATGTGTGATTAGAGAGGATGTGTCCAGGCACTTTGCTTCTTCCTTGGGTTCTTGGTTTTTGAATACTCTATACCACGGGTGTCAAACTTGCCGCATCACATGACGTGTCATGATGTATTGTGACTTTTTTGCATTGCTGGAGCTGGTGTGGGCATGGCCTATGTATGATGCAACCGCCCCATAGGCCGGCAGTTTGACACCCCTGCTCTATACAGTACACCAGGTTTATCTCTTTAGATAGTAGCTGATCTGTCAGAATGCCAGGCTTTTAAAATTCTCTCATATTCTTGACTTTAGTTTGATTTCCCAGTTGAATTTGTGGCTACATTTGTCAATTTGTCATGAAACTAAAGAATTTTCATCCTGTCTTCTCATTGCATGTTCCTTTTCCTACATAATGATTTTTTTAAATCTTTGCATTGAATATTGTAAATAGTTCCTGTTCTGCCTCTTCCCATTGTTGGAACTCTGAGTTTGACTCAAAATGCTTTGAAAAGATTTGGTTGATTTGTGGGCTAATGTGATGCCTACGCCTTGAATCTGTTGACCTGTTGATAGTTACTGAGCCATTTTGATGATGATTCTTTTCATAGGTTCTGATGGTTGCATTCTGATTGGTTATATTGAAAGGCACTTTTTAATGAAGTTGAGTGGTTGTTGATCAGGAATCTGATGAGTTTGATGATTGTTTAAAAGATACATATGTCGAGATGGCAGAACTAAAGTTCAGGCCTCAGCAGGCTTTCGAGGCGGTGGAAAGTTCCACAAGAAACAACAAGCATGTGAGTTAAGCATGTGACCAGAAAGCGTACTTGAGTATTTTACAACTTCTATACTTCATCTATTGTGTGCAAGCTTCCTCTTATGTAACTAAGTAAAATTAAAAAATCTATATCTGCCTTAAACTGTGTTTGGGGTTCTTCCAATCTAAGGGAGGACCCGTCTTTGTTCAGCTGAATAAACACGTTTGGCTTATCAAGAGAAATTGGGACTCCATCTTTTATTTCTACCAAGTCACACCTGAAATTCTGCATAATATGGGTACCCATTGCATTGAATGGTGCCATAAAGGTAATTTTCCCCTTTTGAATTCTATGTCATTGCAGTGAGTTTTTGCTCATCTTATATAGGTGTTCTCATGGACAGATGGATTGTTGTGCTGATAGTGCAAGACCTGGCTTGTCTGTATTGTTTTTCTATGTGTATGAGTTTGAAATGTGTCGCTTTTTTCTCAGCTGATGAGAATATGAAGGAACAATAGTCTGTTATTTTCTTCTTTTCTTGTGAATTTAATTCCATTAAAGATGTATTATGTTGTGTGTATCCTCTAATTGCCATTTTCTCTTATAACAAAGGTGTTGTCCATATGATAAATTCATATTTTAGTTGTATGTGTGAGAGGGCTATTGCTTCACATTTTGTATGACTATCCCTGCTGTAAATACTGAGATTAATGATGTCATTGATTCCTCTGATTTGTTTGTATATCTATCCATCAAACTGAAAGTAAATGGTAAGGCAAAGATCTATAATTTCTATGATTCTGGGTATTACCATTTTTGTCTGCTTGACTAAGTTTGATGGCTTGTATAGTAGTATTTCAGTGGATTCTGGAGTCTCATAAAGGAGCTACTTCACCTGTAATTAATGCAAGGCAATTGAGGGAGCAAGTCCCAGATGGCAAAAAAAAAGTATTCTACACTAAGAAATCTAACACTATGTTCTGTTCCATCTGGCTCCTCCTACTATATGAGGTGATGGGACCAGACCCCTTCTAAATGCATGTCAGAATCAAAATAATAACTTGAGTTATAAGGCTCCCTGAAATCAATTGTTTATTATTCAACATATATTCAAGAATAGAATAGAGTATGGTCAGCTTGGCAAAATGTGCATTGGACATGGCAGCTCCCTATAATGATAGTCTGGTTGTAGTGTTCAAACAAAGATAAAGGAAAATCCAACATTTTAACTGATTACAACCCGTATATTGCCAAATAGAAATAAGAATTACCACCTGAGTTAAAATGGTGGCCATATTGAATTGTGGCTGCAGAAAATGGTGGCCACTTCCCAGCAATGAAGCACTTTGCTAGGTTTCCCTAATACAAGCTCAGCAGCATTCTGTAGCCTTTTGCAGCATTCCATAGTACTGCAGAATGCAGTGGAACATAGGTTAGGAAAACATAGTAAGGCCACGTTGAATTGTGGTCACCTAGAAAATGGCAGCTAGTGGGGTTATACCTGTTTATGGTATGAGAGTGACTTATATACTCTACAAACTGGTGTACATCACATCTATTACTTAAAATGTGTATAGGGAAGTAATTTTAGTAAAGTGTCCTCAGTTCTACCCTATCTGAATGGCAATACTCAGAGTTGTTTTTTTTCCTTCTTGCTCTCTAGATTTTTAATTTGTGTATGCTATAAAAACAGAGAGAATGCTCACAAAGCTCATTCAGATAAAAGACAAGGTTGTTCAACAAATGGCTTGAACAGTGGGTACAGCATTCCATGGACAACCTCATATGCAGGCTCACTAGTCATCTTCATTGCCATAGTATTAGTACCGCCTGTCCTCTACCCAGGAGGGCAGGCATGTGTTTCTATTGTTTTATTTTGCACATAGCATGAGTTTGGCAGCAGGTTTGTGCAATACAATAGATTTCAAGCATTTTAAATACAGATAATTGTAATTTTCCAAGGCATTCTATCCGCAAGAAAGCACAAAGAACACGTTTATGCAGCCTATAATTAGTCTTATGAATCAATATCATTTAAGAAATAGAAAACAACTTTAGTTGTTTAAAGACAGGAAGTACCAGGAGGTCTTCCCTTCTTTTGTTGACAGCAAATCCCAGTATTGGATTGCTTGCAGTGTAACTGTGCAAAATTTGCAGAAAGCAGGTGAACCTGCTGGGAATATAAATGGAGCTTCTCTAGCAGCTGGGTCTATGTATAGTTTTTGCAAGCCATGTGGATAAAGTAGATGATATCCCAATTAAATGATACTTTTATCTCAAATAAAAAATATAAAGAACTCAGACCAACTAGAGTAAATTCTTCAAAAAAACCACAACTTTCTGTAATTTCCCCTCTTGTTTTCAGCAGAATCCCTGGATGAATGACAATTCCTATATTTCTCTGTGCTCCTGCTCATGGCCTTTGCTGCCTCTACTGTGCACTGATGCTCAGAGTAAGAGAAGCTGGGAAACGCCTAATAAAGAGCTGAGTCCCATGGCTGAAATACTGCAATTGAATGAGGAGTTGTATTCTGCATAAACATTACCTCAAAAGTGCAGTCTCAGACCTCCGTTAATGTTTTAAAAATTTGGGGGTTGGTGTGAGTAGTGCTAGAAAAGGAATAGAATAGAATACAGATATAAACAATCAAAAGATATTAGCAGATGAATCAGTTGGCAGCTTATCCTATAAATGGCAACTTAGCCCAAGAGGCAAGAAATATGGGAAGAAGCATTTGAAAGTATTCAAAGTTAATAAACTCACAATAAATGAGGTTGGGAAACTCCTACTATTTCCAAAATTCTGTACTTGTCCTATACCAGTATTGAAATACCTTCCTGAAATCTGTGCTTTTGGATTTTGTTGGTCTTGCGCAGCTGCATGAGGGTTGAAATTTTGATACCCAGCTGAGTGCCCACTGCAATGTTAAGCCTGGAGGACTGGATCTGGCAACTGATTTACATGGCTAAAAAATTAACCAAGCTCCAAATGGGATGATTTCTCTAATTACAAAAGTCTGTTTTCAATCTTGTTGATAGATGCATATATTAAGTAAGATGCATCAATTTGTTGGTCTCCAGAGTTCCAGTTAATGTTGAGTTTGGATAAAACCAAGGAAATACTTAGGCAACAGACTGGAGACATAGATCTCCTGAGGGAAATCCAGATTCATGCCTGTAAAATATTTTTATTCTCTTACACCAATTATAAGTGTGCCTTTTCTGTGGTTCCCATCAATGTTCTCCCTTCAGCCAAAACTTCCAGTACAGAAAAAGCAATGCCTACAAACCCATGGAGCATGGTTTTTTAGGTTGCATCATTTATTCCAATTTGAGGTAATGGCTACTCTAGACATTATTTTAAAACTCCTTCCCAGTCATACTGAAGATATTTAGGTAATCTACCTTACATCTGATGAAAATCTTAAAGTCACCTGTTCTATGTGAAACCTTTTGCTACTTATCAAAAATGGATATGCTACAAGAAGGTAACTATCACAGAATAAAAATGTTCATCTGCAGCGTAGCCTTTCTTAATATGAAAATTATTGAGTGTTTTATCAGCTTTTATTTATTAACACTTGATTTTCAGACAATAATCATAATAAATTTTTAATGTGGTAACAAATCAGTTTAGAAAGTATTTCTAAGAAAAACAATAATTTGATTGTGGAGCTATTACCCAGCAGTAAGAGGTAATATTCTCCCCCTCACTGGGCATATTCAAGCTGAGGCTTTTATCTGGATTTTTGCATTTTGAGTAGGACTTATGCGACCTAAATGGTGCCTTCTAACTATATGATTCAATAAATTCAAGGATAAGCTATACATAACTTTATAGTGATAATCTGAATAGGGAATACCATTACAGATTGCATGTCTACATGTCTTTTGGATTATTCTAACAAGAGTGCCAACCCCTCTTCCAATATTAAACATGCAGGTAGGAAAGAGGAAGCAGGAACACCTGTAGAAAAGTTTCAAAGCTCATGGTGGCAGGGGACTCTGTGAAGAAATATTTGGCAACATTTCTTGAATAGGCCATGTAGAAAACTGCATTGTTTATTGTTACTATATTTTATACTTTGTTGAAACAATGAAAATGACAATGTGATATAGAAACTGAAATGAAAAATAACCTGGAAATTTGTATCACATTCAGAAGAACTATACAATATTTGTCCCGATTAAGGACTAATTCAAATGTTAATAAACAACATGTATCAGCAGTCCACTGCTGCAAATCAAGTATAGATTTATGCTCCCAAAGTTATATAATAACCTCTTTAGCCAATCTTAGCCCTCTATGTGCAAAGAGTTCACAATTCTTATTACACTCATAAATTCCATGTACTGGGGATGTTAGGTAGTGTTATATCAGACATAATGTTAATTAAATGCTACTAATAATGCTTTGTTCCTTTCACTTCTCAAGTACTGTTAGATTTACCTAATCTTTATCAGTCCACTTCCCTGAGACAGTTTGAACTTAATTGTTCCTTCAGTAAGAATTAAACCTTAGTGATTCTCAAATGAGAGGGTAAGACTACAGGCTAAAGGTCAGGCAACATGATAGTAATCAATGTTTAGATCACATCTTCTAAAGTGGCATCTGAGACACCTTTTAACACTATGAACAAACATCAGAGCTGTCTCAATGCTATCTGAATCCTGACAAATATATTAACGATGTGTTTATCATCCACAGGTACCAAATGATACGTATTTAAACTACATTTACTACCACAACTATCATGGAATATGAGCATAAGACATAAAGTTTAACAGGCTGATGAAGAATGAAATGCTCTCAGATGCCACACAGTGCTCCTTAGCATTATAAAATTCCTTTTACAAAGACTGAAATTGCTTGCCAACCTCCTAAGTCCTCTAGACATCAGTATTTCCAAGACAGCCATGGCTAAGACAATGTCCAGCCTAGTGCTTCCAGTGATGATCAACTGGAGGTACTAGAGAAACTTAACTTCTTAAAAGTAATTGAATAAATAAAATCTGATGATTGCATGAGAAAAACACCTGCTGAATAATATGGTATAAATTCAATGAATAAAGGAACTCACAAGCAGGGAAGGAAGGCATTGCTGTCCCAGATCAGGAAGTCACAGTCCTGGACAGAACATGGTGAAACAGTCTGGCTCCAGATTGGCAAAGGAGTAAAACAAGGTAGTATACTCTCCCTGATTTATTCGACCCAGCATGGTATATATTGAGACTGAATTGGAAGATCATGAGCATAGTTTAAAATTAGAGGTAGAAACATCAACAACCTTCACTATGCTGATGACACTATTCTGTTAGTTGAAAATGCAAATTATCTGTAAGCTCCAGTAATAAAAATCAAGGGACACAGTGGGTAAAAAGGAAGTAAAACTGGAGGGGAAAAAAAGAAAAATCTAATGATACAAGATACTGCCTTATAACCAACAACGAAGACATTAAACTGATGGGTGGCTTCCGTCTTTTAGGATTGACTATCAACAGCAAGACAGACAGTTCAATGTAATGATTAATGCACCAGGCTTGCCATAGGAACAAAACGAGCTAGAACTTGGGCCAGTCACTTTTTCTCAACCCTAGGAAGGATGGCAATGGCAAATCACTTCTGAAAATCCTTGCCAAGAAAACTGCAGGAACTGTCCAAGCTGACTCTGATAATGTTTGATAATTGAACATGATTGAACAAAAGAAGAAAAAACAGTAAAGGAACCAATAGAACAGGGGTGTCAAACTGCCAGCCCATGGGCCCGATGCATCATACTGAAACTGCACCCACCCCATTGCCGGCAATGGAAAAAAAGTTGCGATACGTCACGACACATCACGTGACTTGTGAGTTTGACACCCCTGCAATAGAATAACAGAAATCAGGAAAGTCAGGAAATAAATCACAGACTACTTGGGAGAGTAGCTATGAAGACTTTGGAAATTCAGATGTCAAGATGATCAGATTCATGTAGGCAAAGTATATCTTACAATAGACCCCAGTGTAATAGCTATTCCCTTTCTACCTGTAACTTCACCAATCCTGTGTAACTTACGACACTGAAAAATAATGATTGACCTTGGGCTAAGGAGAGCCATGCAAATGTCTATGAAGATTCTCAGACATCCAGGTCATAGTTATCCCAAAGGTGCTTTTTCACGAGGCAACTGGACTTTCTTGTTTTTCTTTGAAGACGTTTCGCTTCTCATCCAAGAAGCTTCTTCAGCTAAAGCTACTTGGATGAGAAGCAAAAAATCTTCAAAGAAAACCAAGAAAGTCCAGTTGCCTCATGAAAAAGCACCTTTGAGAGAGCTATGTAAGAATCAGGCTATAGCACTCTATCCTTATTTAATGTGAACATTCTTAGAAAACAGAATAAGATTACATTTCAAAACCTTATGAAAAGATAAAGCATAACAAACTGTGTAGAAATTGGTGCTGGGGGCTTGAATGACACAGTATTTTGAGCATAACACCCATTTGTTCCTCCTATGCTGTTCTCAACACTCACAATTCTCTGTTGACATCAAAATTTGACACACACATGGACACCCCACTCCCCCCATTCCTGTCTCCAGTCTTCCTTGTGACTTGCTAGCACATACTGATATCAGAAATTGGTATCATGCCAAAATAGGATAAGTGGTGGTTGTTATAGTGCAAATAATAAAAGCAAAGATAAAAGACAGAAAACATACATTTTACTGTTTTACACATAGAAAAAAAGTTGACTCAGGAATTATTTGCAGGAACAATAAGTCAACTTGGGAAGAGAACTAAGAAAAAACTAGTACAATATGAAAAGTTGTCTTTAAGCAAAAGGAGATTTTGGAATGTAATGTACCTAATGGGAAAAATGGGAAAAAAGAGTGAAAACAGGATGAAGTACCTGTGTAGGATGAACTAAGAGTGAGTTAAGTTAAGTGATAATGAGGACAAAGCTGTTCACTGAACGAAGTATAGTTACCCACAGAACCACTTAAAAAAACACTAAGAAGCAACAACACATGATTGTTGGGGGGCACACAAGAAGTGCTCTACAGGTTGGAGGCATACCACAAGAGAGGTTGGGGAGGTTGTGTAGGGGTGCAGTGCAGTCTGGGAGGACGAGCGAGTACTGTAGGAGCTGGTATGTGAGAGTGCACAACAGATGCCAGACAGGTTTGGGAGATTGCAACTCCCATCTCCTAAATGCAACTCCTATCTGACATATTAAGGTCCAGAGGAAGAACTCTGGCTCCCAGTGATATTTCAGTACTGATAAAGTTCCCATGGCTCCCATGCAGCCAGGTGCTGGGCAAAGCAAATCAAGAGGTACAGGACCCATCAGGCAAGAGAAAATAGGATAAGAAAAGCAGTCCAGTAGGCAGGCACCAAGGGACATCATCTTGGATAGTGTAGCTCTGCTGTTTCTTATATTGGAGAGAAATAACTAATGACATATAAACTGAAATCCTGGCTTAACTTCCTAGAAGTCACTAGAGCTTTGCCAATTATTTTCTAAAAAAGAAAGGAACAGATTTAGAAAAGAAGTGCAATTGCTCACTATTGAGCTGATTATTGAATCGCTAACATTTAAGTGTTCTGATTCCAATTTTGTCAGACAAAAGCTCTAGCAGTGATTTGATATTTACCGATCTGTACTTCAGATTAAAGATTGCTGGTAACTGTAGGTTATTACATATTTAGTTGTGTTGCTAAGACTATTTTTTCTGTTCATTAATATCTGCATTCAGGGAATGAGAAAAGAAAGACAATATTTTGCAGAAATAGAAAAGACTAATCAAGAAAATGAAGCCCTGATATTTACATTCACACATTATAGAAAATGTACTCCATTTTTCAATAAGCACTCACTGCACTGATTGATCAAATCATACTCATAAAAACAGATTTCAGGGTGCATTAAAGTTGTATCTGGAATTATTTTTGTATTGGCCGCATAAATGCTAATACATTATAAATCTATTAATTTTATAGCCTTAATCAAGTGTTCAAGATTTGTAAAAAAAAATTTTTTAAAAAAATGATAGCCTACAGCAGTGGTGGCGAACCTATGGCACGGGTGTCAGAGGCAGCACTCAGAGCCCTCTCTGTGGGCACGCGTGGCATCGCCCCAGTCCTAGGTCTTCAGCTGGGTTTTATAAAACCTTTTCGCTTTAGGCCTCCACCGCCATGTGCAAAAAAAAAAAAAAGGTTCAATCAGTCAATTTCAACTTCTCATGGAAAAAAAAGTTCTTGCAAAGTTGGAATTGATTGATTGAACTTTTTAGTCCCACCCAGTCTGCCGTTACCACCGCAGCCACACCCAGCCAATGGGCCACACCCAGCCAATGGGCCACACCCACTTGGCACTCGATGATGCATAAGTGGGTTTGGGGTTGCAGTTTGGGCACTCAGTCTCTAAAAGGTTCGCCATCACTGGCCTACAGAATAAAAGGACGTTAGTGTAATCTAAATATAAGCATATTTCTTGTGATTTTTCAAATGACTTTCACTAGGAACAACAAATAATTTACTGACTCTTCTCCATTATTTTTCTGAAAGTCTTTGCTATTGTGCTTTTAAAACTTTAGGGCTTTAGGACATCTTGAGTTCTTTTCCTATTGGCTTCTCCAACCACAGGCTCATAGTTATGCTTTCTTTGAATTGATTAGAATCTGCTTTCTTGAAGCCCAAAAGTCGGTTTTAGTTTTGCTTAAAACCATGAACTCCAAAACTATATGATCGGCATGATCCTACTATGGATAGTCCTCACTTACTGGCTTCAGTTGGGACTTAATGACTCTCACTAAGTGGCACAGTCATTAAAAATATCATATGATGCACCAATTTATGAGTCAGTTCATGTTGCAGTTGTTAAGTGAATCACTGTGGGTTGTTAGGTGTGATGTCATACGACCATGAGTTACAACATCCTTCTGGCTTCCCCACTGACATTGCTTGTCAGAAGCCAGCTGTGAAGGTCACTGCAACCATTGTAAATGTGCACCAGTTGCCAAGCACCTAAATTGTGATCATGTGATCACAACTGTGATCATAGGAATGATGTGATTGATGACTGCAACTGTGAGGGACTGGTCATAGGTTTTGTTTTTCAGCACCATCGTAACTTCAAATGGTCACTGAGCAAGTAGTCACTAAGTGAGGATTTCCTGACCTACATGTCTAGAGTAACTGTTTTCCCTGAGTCTTCCTCCTTTCTCTGAAGGAGAAAGCTGTCAGCAAGAGAAATCCTGGATTTTCTAGAAGGACACACTTGGCAGACCTTATCTTCCAGCAGTTGTTGCAGAAATGAAACCTCCCCCTCACAATGGGTTCATGCCTCTTCAGGAGGTCTGCAGCTGGAATTTGGAAGGCCTTATCTATGTAGTATTGGACACAAACAATAATTTTGCTATTATTTGTTCTTCTATTTCTTTTAACCTAATAAGCTCAGGATTGTTGCTTTCTTCTGCTTTTATTGTAATTGAGTGTATTTCTGACATGCACCCCTATGACTCATTCTCAGTTAGCAGTCTTAGAAATAAATATAAGTAAATAAATCCTGTGCCAACAATCATCATCTAGAAAACTCAGCCCACAATTTCAAAGTATTTTTTTTTGTTATTCTATAACACCTATTATGAACTTGCATTTTTTGTGAATATAAGCCAAGCAGGAATATTATATTGTAAGAAGTCATAACTGCAGACTCCTGAATTCAGTTTTGCTTTCTAGATTTGACTATTTCTCAGATTACCAAGCAGAAATTTTGACTTGGGGAAAAATGGTTATAGATTCTCCCTTAAACTCTCCCATCAATGTCTATTAAGAAAACTCTAATTAGCTCCTCCTGTTTGCTGATACATGATGCCAGTCTGTGACTACATGTATTTAGATCTGTGGGAACACTTCAAGTTAATTTAGGATTGCTTTGTTACTTACTTGCTTATTTATTTTATAGTTTCAGTTTCAAAATATTAAAAGTGGCTCAGGCTTTGTGTACAAGTCAGTAATAAAAGTTATGACATTTACCATATCTGTATTCACCTGCTATAATGTCAGATGTTTAATTCTAGGGCACATTTTTTTAGTTCTGCATAATTTTTCCCTCAGCCAAGAGTTTTAAATTTTGATTTATTATTATTATATATACAAACGTGTGAAATCACAGCTGCCAATTCTTTAGCAGGTACACATCAAGTTCTTATTTATTGTTATTATTACTGCATGTCAATCTTACATTTTTCACAAAAGCTTACTAACTTACTGAAACAAAACTAATAAATAACCTATATTATATGAAAACAGGGACTGGCCAAAATTAAAAAGTGTCTGCATATCTAAGAACATGGAGAAACAGTATAGTTTTTACCAGCTAGGCAAGAAAATCAACATAAACTTCTAAAACTGAAAAAATACTATGACCAGAAGGCTGTATCTCAACCCCAACCAACGTCAGCTCTCTGGCAAGCAGATCTCAAAGTAGAGGAGACCATCTCAGTTATAAAGTTGGACTCCATTTGCATTCAAGGAACCTATACATAAATGAAGTTGCACTTGTGTCTCCAAATATTCTCTTTTTCCTTTATTGTTATTATTTTAATTTAATTATGTGCTATTTTAAAAAAATCTCTTTATGCCAGTGGTTCTCAACCTTTTTAATGCCACGACCCCAACCGGTCGTAAGTCGAGGACTAAACCGGTCGTAAGTCGAGGACTACCCAACCGGTCGTAAGTCGAGGACTTTCCCTGCCCAGGAGCGCCACGCATGCGTGGTTCCGCCCCCTGCGCCGGCCGAGGCGTAGCTGGCAAGCGGCAGAGATGGAGCAGGCCGACCACCAGCTGCCCAGCCCAAGGGAGGTAAGGCACCCGCCGGAAAAGGGTAAAAAAAATGGCGGACAAAAAAATGACGGACAAAAAAAATGGCGGACAGCCTTGCTTGGCGACCCCCATGAAATGGTCGATCGACCCCAAATGGGGTCCCGACCCACAGGTTGAGAACCACTGCTTTATGCCTATGGCCTGTTTCTAGCTTTGATATATGTACAGTATTAGGACAGTATGTATTTTTCTAGCTACATGAACTTTTCCTTAGAAAACCAAATTAAAATAAATTGGAAGAAAAAAATAGAATGGATAGGACATATGATTTCTCTTACCACAATAGTAAACATTTGTCCCTCAATTTTAACAGATACCTAACAAAGTCAATATAACTATGGGATGGGCCTGTCTCTCTTTACTAGGTTGAATACTTATTCTAAGTCCATTTTGTAATCTTAACTTTTTCTCTGCTTCTATAGATGAAAAACAAAACTAATGTAATTAGGACTTCTGGTAGCATTGTCTCAGCAGCGCGGGGGAAGGTGAATGGTCTCCGTTCCCAGAACCCGATTATTTCTCATTTTGGGGACCTTTTGGGGCACTAAGAGCCTGGAGGGCTTAGCGGACTAGAGGGGAAGTCCAGAGTGCAGCGAAGTGAAAGGGCGTTGGCTTACCTGAACGCCTGTTCTCAGCATGATGATGGAGAATCCACATAGATGGGTTGTCTTAATCTTCCTGCTCCAATCAGACTAAGTCTTAAGTGTAGATACGCCTCTGCTATGCCATCTGCACCCAGTTTGAGACTAAGGCGATACACAGACGTTAGTCCGACGCGTATACTGTTCAGTTACCGGACCCAGGGCCTACAGACCCTAAAACGGGTGGGGGTGGATTCTCCATCATCATGCTGAGAACAGGCGTTCAGGTAAGCCAACGTCCTTTCTCACAGCATGATTGGATGGAGAATCCACATAGATGGGACATACCAAAGCCCTGTGTCCCTAAGGGGGGGAATCAGTCTGGGCCTGGGTCCCGCCAGATGAGGATACATGCTTTAACACCCTGTGACCAAGTGAGGCATCGGATGATGCATACTTGTCAATTTTATAGTGACGGACAAAGGACGAGGGCGAGGACCACGCGCTGCCCTACAAATTTCCCCTATGAATGCCTGAGTCGCCCAAGCCGCCGAAGTAGCAGCGCCCAGCTGGAATGGGCAGTTATATGCCTAGGACTGTCAATGATTGACATTGGTATGCTAGGGCAATGCAGGCCCTAATCCACCTCCCTATCATGGAGGAGGAGACCTTCTGCCCCATGGACGAAGGTTGAAAGGATATAAACATTGCCTCGGACTTACGGAAGGCCGAAGTCCGGTGTATGTAACACCGCAGGGCCCTGCGTACGTCTAGTGTGTTCCACTGCTTCTCAACGTCATTGGACGGGCTAGGACAGAAGTATGGTAAACCACTCCCTGGGATCTATGATACAAGGAGTTAACCTTGGGTACAAAGGAAGGGTCTAGTCTGAGGATAACCCTGTCCGCATGAAAAACACATAGTTCTTTGCTAACAGAAAGGGCGGCCAGTTCAGAAATTCGCCTGGCCGAGGTGATTGCAATGAGGAATGCCACCTTCATAGACAAAAATTTAAACGAACATGTGACAATAGGTTCGAAAGGTGATAAACAAGTGCCAGTAAGACCTGGTGAAGGTCCCACGAGGGGTAGTGATGTACCGGTGGTGGCCTTGCGTTGGATGCTCCCTTCAAAATGGAGCGAACCATAGGATGGTGTGCCAGAGGAACTGCATTGTCACACGTGATCACCGTAGCGATCACTGGCTGCAAAGAAGGACACCCCTGTCAAACAACGTGAAAGTGTCTGCCATCGCGTTATGGCGGATCTGAGGCTGCGATGATCCAGAGAGCACAGGGAAGAGAAGATCTTTACAGCAGATGGTGACATTTGAAGTGACGGATTATCCTGAAAACCACAAGGCTGATGTTTGTTTGGAAAAGTGAGTTCTGACTGTTTGGCTAAAAGGGATCTCCGGCTGGGGGAGTGGGCAGCGACTCGGCAGGAGGAGCAGAATATGTTCAAACGCTAAAGTGGCAAAGGAAGGACAACAGCGTTCGATCTAGCAGTGTGGTGGTGAGATGGCTGGACATTTTGGTCAGAATCTGAAGGAAAGGAAAAAGCGAAGAAGGAGAGAGATCGGGTATGCAAGAGCGATAGGAAAAGAAAGGAAAAGAAGAGCAGCGGTGAGAGCAGATGATGGCACACCATGATGGCAAGAGAGGTTTGAGCAGACGAGCACCCTAACCAGAAAGTGGAGAGAGAACCTCCCGCTTCAATAGAATTTTTGAACTGAGGGATCAGAAAAATTTGAGGCTGAATAAAAGTGGAGAAAAACAATAACAACTTAATAGACTATAGAAAATGTATAATAAATATAACCGAGGCACTAAAAACTTAAAAGGAGTAAAGAGAGTTATAACCGGGTTATAACCGGGAGAAGAGTTGAGGACTTACACTCATTTAGAAGTAAATGCCTGAACTTTGCATTCAAGGCATACGTGTTATTCCCTAATGATCGATTCTAAATTAACTAAGAAGATTCAAAGGTCTAGATATATTTATATATTTTGGATATAAATATTAGGGGTATTGTAAGTATTTATGTAGTAACATTTATAAAATAAGCATTTTATAAAGAGCTAAGATATTTATATATTTATACTTGTATCTAGCCACCTATAATTTTGGATATATTTACGTGTTTAAAATTTAGTATTTAAAACTAACTATATAGATACTCTAAATTGCTTATATACAGATAATGTAACTATATTTTTGTACAAATTGATAATTATAATTATAATTTAATTAGATATATATCAATTAATTGATTATTAATATCTATATCTAACATAGATCTGCTTATCGACTTAATTTAGAATTCTTGGTATATCCTGATTAATTTACATAGACTATTGATATTGATATTTAAGTTGAATAATTTGCTAAGGTTGTTTAAAGCTGATTAAGAATAGAGATAGCTAGGACTAGCAGAATTGATTATCATTTAATACTTAATGCTACAAGGAGGGTAAAAAGAGGGGGGGAAACAATAACAACAACAATAAAAGATAGATAGTAAATGGTTGATGACAGTGTGGAAAAATATTTATAGAATACTGGGAGAGCAAAGTAGGGTATTGAAAGAGATGACCAGTATTACTACAACAACCTTAAAGACAGGAAAAAAACTGCATCAAATCCAACGATAACAATGGCTTCCCCATTAAACCAACGGTCGACAGAGGGGTCACAAAAGATGGAAAAAACCAATATGACCCCAAACATGCAAACAATGCAAGCCACTTTGATATTGATCCAGGAAACAATCGTTAAAATGCAAGAAACAATGTTTAGTAATCATGGAGAAATGAAATTTGACATTCAAAAATTGGATAATAAAATGAACTCAATCCAGGAAGCAATTCAGAAGAATGAACAAAAAATAAAAATAATAGAAGACAAAACAGAAGAAACTGGGGAAAAATTAGACCTGGTAGATCAGAAAATGATAGCAATAAACAAGGACCTCAAAGATTCAATAATTCAATTAGAAATGGACCGGGCATCATTCTACTTAAGATTCCAAAATGTGACACAGGCGAAGGATGAAGATTTAGGACAGATAATGGCAAGTATTATAGCAGAATCTCTTCAAAGGGACAAACAAGAATTTATGAACGAATTGGATGAAGTATATCGAATCCAAACGAATTATGCTAGATGCCATAAACTGCCCAAGGAGGTCCATGTTAGAAGAATCAATGACTTATAAGGAGAAGGAAATCATTACATTGAAGCAAATTCCTAGAAGGGTTCGAGAACAATGTAAGGATTATTGTTTCCTGGCTGCACAATTGAATAAACAAAATATCTTGTTTAGGTGGATACTCCCGGAGGGAATGCTTATTTCATGGCAAGGCAAAAGAAGGTTAAAATCGACAGTTTAGTGATGGCTCAGGACTTCTTTGATCAGCTGATGGGAAATGAAAAGGATCAGAATAGTAGGGAGGAGATGGAGACCGTAAGCCAAGAAGAAGACCAAGCTAAAGGAGGAGTCTGGGAAGAGAGAAGCAAAGAAGAAAAGAAAACCAAGGAATAAGAGGTATTAAAACAAGATCCCAAATAGTTACAAGGGCAAACAGAGACTAATATCTGGTAGATAGACATCGGAATGGAAGATTTGAAATTAATTTCAATAAACGTTAATGGATTAAATGCAGTGGTAAAAAGGAGACAAATATTAACAAAGCTAAGTAAACAAAAGACAGACATAGTATGCCTCCAGGAGGTACACATCCGAAAACAAGATGAAAAGTATTTAGAGTACAAAAAGTTAGGGACACTTTATACATCACTGGCAGTGAAGAAGAAGAAAGAGGTGGTGGTATATATTAAGGAAGGGATAAAGACTAATCAAATTTATGCAGACCCAAAAGGAAGAACCCTAATGATGGAAATAAAACGAGGGCATACTCAAATCTTGTTGGTAGTTATCTATGCGCCTAATAAAAACCAGGGGGAGTACTATAAGAAATTGCATGAAAAGATAATTGCAACAGGTCATAGGAATATATGCATTGTAGGTGATTATAATGGGATAGTTGATATCCAAAAAGATTACCTTAGTGACAAAACTAACAAGAATAAAAGAAATATATTACCAAAAACATTTTTTAGAATGATAGATGAACTAAATTTGATAGATATGTGGAGAACCCTACATCCAAAAGAAAATAAATATACATTTTACTCCAACCCCCATGCATCTTGGTCTAGAATTGATATGCTGTGGATGAATAAGGAATTAGCTATAGAAATAGAAAAGATTGAGATCTCCCCAAACACGTGGGCAGATCATAATCCCCTTGAGATAAAATGGAGAGGCCAAAGGAAAAAAATTAAAAGATGGACAATAAACCCCCAAATCTTAAAGGAAAAGGAATATATTGAAAGCATAACAAAGGAATTGACATTATTCTTTAAAGAAAATAAAAAACAACACACTTCATTAACAAACTTATGGGACACTATGAAACCTTATACAGTATAAGGGGGATAACAATAGGTTATATGGCAAAGAAAAATAAGGAAAATGGAAGCAGCATAATATTCTAAAGGAAGACATTGGAAAATTGGAGAATAAACTCCAAACAAAACCAGGAGATGAATTAGTTAAAGAAACTTTGACTCTTGATAGACATAAATTAAACATACTAGAGCAAGCGGAGATCGCAAGAAACTTAAAATTTTCCAAACAATTCTTCTTTGAACATGCTAATGAGACTGGAAGATGGCTGGCTTACAAACTGAAGAAGGAAAAAGAAGGACGGATTATCCAACAATTATATGATGAGATGGGGACCCTACAAAATAATGAAGAAGAGGAAAAAAATTGTACAAAATTATTACGTGAAAACAAAAACAAAAAGAAATAGCAATGGACAAAATTGATAATTACTTGTTGGAAGAAGGGATTATACCACTAAAGGACGGGAAAAGGACAATGCTAAATAGAGAAATAACGCCAGAAGAATTGAGAGGGGCAAATTTAAGACTTAAGAACAACAAGACACCAGGACCGGATGGCCTCCCAGGGGAAATTTACAAAAAATGAGTGAGATTATGGAACCAATATTGTTGGAAATATGTAACGAAGCACTATACGAAGCGAAAATTCCGGAATCGTGGAGGGAGGCACATATCACCTTAATCTCGAAAGAAGGTACAGATAAAAATCAAATCAGTAATTACAGACCAATATCCCTCTTAAATGTAGATTACAAAATATTTATGAACATAATAGCAGACAGGTTGAAAAGAGTATTGAATGAGATAATACACCCGGACCAAAATGGCTTCCTTCCAAACAGACAAATAAGAGACAACACAAGAATAATAGTAGACATACTGGAATACTATGAAGCTCACCCAGAGAAACAAGCGGCCCTTGTTTTTCTGGATGCTCAAAAGGCTTTTGATAATTTAAATTGGCAATTCATGATTAGGCAAACTAGACACATGGAATTGGGAAGTAAATTCAAAAATATGATAGTGGCAATATATAAGATGCAGAAGGCTAGGGTAATAGTAAATGGGGACACCACTAATACATTTCAAATAACCAAGGGGGTACGTCAGGGATGCCCACTGTCGCCACTTCTCTTTACTTTAACAATAGAAATACTATTAAATAGAATCAGAGCAAACTGAGAAATAAAGGGAACAAAAATTAAAAGAGAAGAGTACAAAACACAGGCCTTTGCAGACGATATGGTCTTTATCATTGAAGAACCTTTGGAATCTGGTCCCACTCTAATATGAGAATAGAAAAATATGGGGAAATATCTGGACTTAAAATTAACAAAAGGAAAACCAAAATGATAGTTAAAAACTTAACAACAAATCAGAAAAAAGAATTAGAAAAGGAAATGGACTTACAAATTGTTAAAAAAATTAAATACTTAGGGATATGGCTGACTGCGAGATGCTCGTCCCTAAAGGAAGACAATTATATGGTATTAGTCCAACAAATAAAGAAGGATTTGGAAAAATGGGGGAGGCTACATCTATCACTTTTAGGTAGGATTGCGACTATCAAGATGAATATTCTACCCAAATTATTATACTTATTTCAGACAATCCCCATATCATTAGACAAGAAGTTTTTTGGAGAACTTAATAAAATTATCACAAAATTTGTTTGGCTAGGGAAGAAGGCGAGGATAAAATTACTCTCTCTTCAAGACAGTAAAAGTAGGGGCGGCTTTGGACTCCCAGCGTGGGAACTCTACCACAAGGCAGCAACTCTGGTCTGGATAAGAGATTGGGTTAACTTAAATAACAGAAGAATCTTAACACTGGAAGGGCACAGTTTACAGAAGGGGTGGCATGCCTTCATGTGGTATAAAGGAAACAGGACACACTCATATTTCTATAGACATAAATTAAGAGATGCATTGTTACGAACCTGGGAGGACATAAGGAAAAAAACATTACAGGAAAATTCCTGGTTGGTTATCCACCATGGAGGCAATGATCCACCCCAACACGTTAGACATAAGCCCAGATACTCAGAAATCTTAGATAAACAAGGAAAGCTCAAAAATAATCAGTTATTAAAAGAACAGGGAATATCTATCGATTGGTGGCCATATTTACAACCACAATCTAGATACAAGAAAGATCTGGAAGAGTATGGAATTGACATGGAACCAAAACAACTAGACAAACTATTGATAGGCCCCGAAGGAAAATTAATATCCAAAATATACAATTATTTATTAGAATTTGATAGAGTAGAGGAGATGGTGAAAGAACCAATGATTGCATGGGCAAAAAATATAGGGCACAATATAGAATTAGAAGATTGGGAAAGAATTTTGAAAAGCAAGATCATAGAAGCCCAGTCTACCTCAATACCAACAAAGAGGAAAAATAACAGCTCTCAAAAGAAACCAGCATGGCTGCATAAAGAACTCTCTGACAAATTGAAAGACAAAAAGGACAAGTATAGAAAGTGGAAAGAGGGGCACATAACTAAATCAGAATATCAACAAATAGCCCGAGCCTGCAAA
>NW_015386329.1:1084829-1101203 GCF_001527695.2 Protobothrops mucrosquamatus | reverse complement strand
AGAAGCAATGGGTGGAAACTGATCAAGGAGAGAAGCAACTTAGAACTAAGGAGAAACTTCCTGACAGTTAGAACAATTAACCAATGGAACAACCTGCCTCCAGAAGTGGTGAATGCTCCAACACTGGAAGTTTTTAAGAAGAGACTGGACAGCCGTTTGTCTGAAATGGTGTAGGGTTCCTGCCTGGGCAGGGGGTTGGTCCCTTCCAACTTTATTATTATTATTATTATTATAATTTGGAACAAAAATTACACTATAACAAAATCTGCGGCATATAAGGAAAATCACTATAAAATGCTATACCGCTGGCACTTAGCCCCAGCAAGCCTAGCGAAAATGTACCCGAACCAAAGCCCAAAATGTTGGAAATGTAACTATCGTCAAGGTACCTTCTTTCATGCTTGGTGGTCATGTCCCGAAGCAAAAAAATATTGGACTAAGATACAAGGGTGGCTACACGAGCTAACAAAATGCGAAATAGAACTAAACCCGGAAACATTTCTCCTGGGAATACTTAAAAAGAAATTTGATAGGAAAATAAGATATTTGATTCTACACATATTAACTGCGGCAAGAATTGCGTTCGCGCAATACTGGAAGGAACGCAATATACCACCAGAGGGATTGATCATTCAGAAGATATATGAATGTGCCGAAATGGATAAACTCACTTTAGAATTAAAAGAAAAAGACGACTCGGAATTTTACACGGTTTGGGAAAAATGGTATACATGGATAGATAATAGAAACAAAAATTGGAAATATACATAAGGCTATTGTGAGATATTGAATGTATATAGCGTATATATTGTATAGAACGTTGGTCCGAAGTATATAAAAATGACACAGTCTGCTGAATGTGTACTAGAGTTGTATAAAGCAAAATAGTAATAAAAATTATTTTAAAAAAACCTAATGTAATTAAAACTGCAGCTTGATATCTGGAAGCATTCAAAAGCCTGCAATAGAAAAGAAAAATTCATTGCATAGGTGAATGTTAATACTAGTTTCATCAATAATAGCACAATATATACAGCTGTTGATGTTAATTGTTATCCATGAAGGCCTAAGCAACAATAAAGGTTGTAGTTACAAGACAAATACTAATATTTTTGCAATCAATCCACTTTAAAAAGAAAAGTCAAATTTAATATATTTAAGCAGAATTTTCCAGATGTTGTATCTATCAACTAATTGGCCAAGTGGATAAATAATTTAATAATAATAATAATAATAATAATAATAATAATAATAAAAATAATAAAAATAATAATAATAATAATAATAATAATAATAATAATTCACAGTTACTATAAATAATTGTTAAGTTTCCTATGTGGACAAGCTAATCACTCTCAGCAATAGGCAGTCTCAATTTCTATAATATTCCCCCAAAAGTGTACTGATTATTAAGTTCATGATTTTATTCCATAGTTGCAGCATAACTGAAATAATAACATTACTTATTAAAAGCACAATACAAAGAAGAAAGTTATTTTATAAAACAGTCTTCATTTGTCATAATAGTTAATTATGACAAATCTGTTGACTAAAAAAAGACATTAGTGAAAATGCAGCTTTTCTCATATTACCCTAAAATCTATAAAAATCAATAAGGTATGGGAGGGGCATATTTCCCTCATAGAATATTAAAATATTCTTATAAAATATATCCAAGAAATTAATTGGCACACCAGTATTGTTTTTATGTATTCCTCCAATTTCCAAATGCTTCATAATCAGTTTGAGAAACCTCAGAACTACCAGCTACTTTTCACTATAATTTGCATATTGAAGACAGAATCCAGCCAAAGTTATCTAATTACTATTCCGGTCCAATCTACAAATATAGAAAAATGAGATAGAAATTAGGCAGTCGGGTCCTTAGGGGGAAAGTTCTTCAAGCAGTAATCCTGCATCAAAATTTTGTAATATTCAATATAAAACAAAACAAACAAATATGCCTCCAAGGAGAAAACAATTTTCTTGATGTGCTTATTTCTTACTTGCACAAATATTTGTTTTCTTCACATGGAGGCCATGTGAAGAGTGATATCTTCCATTTGCAAGCTCAGAACATAAAACCTCCTCCATCTCTCGTCTGCCATGAGCAACAGGCACAACTTCCTTGGCCTGCCAGAAAGCAAAAAGAAACTATAGCAACAGTTAAAAAGCAGGCAGGATTGGTGGACTGTGCATAAGGTAAATGAAGCCAAGTGTACAGTAAGACTTATGGGTATAGAATACACAGAATAACAGAGTTGGAAGGGACTTTGGAAGTCTTCTAGTCCAGAGGTCTATGGGCCACAAGCCATTACCGGGCCATGGCCTCTTGGCCACCAGGCCGCATGAGTGGCTGGCCAGTGCACGTGCGCATGTGTGCACGCTCACTCCCCACCCTTGCACCGGTGCTAGTTGAGCCATGAATCTTGCACCAGAGCTAAGAAAGCTGCAAATCTTGCACCGGTGCTAGGCGAGCTGCAAGCCTCTCGCCGGCGCCAGATGAGCCGCATGATGTATGCTGGCACTAGCAGCCCCATTTGCAGAGCACACATGCTCATGGCCCCGTGCATGCGCATACAGCCACATTTGCATGTGTACGCATGTACGCATAAAGGTGCCTGTCCCTCCCTTTCCCACCGGGCCACCAAGCCAGAAAGGTTGGTGACCCCTGTTCTAGTCCAAATCCCTACTTGAACCTATATGATTTCAGACAAGTGGCTGTCCAAACTCTTCTTAAAAGCCTCCAGTGATGGGGCACCCACAACTTCTGAAGGCAAGCTGTTCCACTGATTAATTTTCTCACTGTTAGAATTTTTTTCTTTAATTCTAGGTTGGATCTCTCCTTGGTTAATTTCCATCCATTGTTTCTTGTCTTGCTTTCTGGTTCTTTGGAAAATAGTTTGACCCCGCCATCTTTGTAGCAGCTCCACAAATATTGGAACATTGCTATCATGTCTCCCCTGGTCCTTCTTTTCACTAGACTAGACATACTCAATTCCTACAATAGTTCTTCATATGCTTTTAGCCTCCAGCCCCCAATCATCCTTGTTGCTCTTCTCTGCACTCTTTCTACAGTATCAACATCTTTTTTATATTGTAATGACCAGAACTAGATGCAGTACTCCAAGTCTGGGCTTTTAAAGTGGTACTAGAACTTCATGTGATCTTGATTCTATCCCTCTATTAATGCAGTTTAGGATTACATTGGCCTTTTTGGCTGCTGCCACAGACTGTTAGCTCATATTTAAATGATTGCCCACTAAGACTCCAAGATCCTCTCACAGTTACTGGCATTAAGCCAAGTTTCATCTAGTAGTTTGTACCTATACAGTTGGTTTTTCTTGCCTAAGAGTAAAACCTTATTTTTATCTACTAACAATAACAGTTAGCACATCTTAACTGTATGTTTAGTTGGCAACTAACTTTGAACTGCAGTCCACCTCTGACCTTCTTCCTATTTATATTTTATTTTATTCCAAATATATTTATTCAAAGTTTATATTTTGTCATTAATTATTACTCCTGTATTCATTAATATAATGCCCAGTGGGATTTGTTTTATTTGTTTCGGGTGTTCATGGATCACTCTGCATCATTATTAAAAAAAATAGTATTAAACTTCAGAGTAAAATTTCAATCACTCACAAATAATCCCACTGAAAGGCAATTTTTTTTCAAAATGGTTTTTGGAAGTGTGTGTGTGTGTGTGTGTGTGTGTGTGTGTGTGTGATGTATGATTCTCTCTCCCTCTCTCTCGCCTTCCCTCCCCCCCCTCTCTCTCTCTGTATGTGTATATGTGTCTGTGTGATTGTGTATAAAGATGTTTATATTTGACAATGATCTAGAGAACATATACTTTACAGCACATAATTCACATTACAAAACCGTAAAAACATTATAATCCTAGTTTTAAACTATGTGCATATATATTTGGGTATTACAGGTATGTATACCCCATAGAAAGGAATCTTGCTGAAAATCAAAACTCAAACCTTCACTTTTTATTATTCCAGTTAACAGATAAAAGTAACAAAAACAGATGTTTAAACCTTTAAAATGCTACATTGTGATTTATTGCCTGTTTTCAGATCAATTAGTAACATCTATAGGTTAAAAACTCTCACAACTGAGGTTGAAGGATTAAACTGACAATTAATGCCATGAGAATCTCTCAGACTTAACATGTTTTCATGAGACAGTTGAGTAACATCCTAATGACAGAAAGGTTCATCTCCCATTCCCTTCTTTTTTTTACCTTCTGCTTTAGCCAATGCACTAAAAAGATCATATTTTCATGCATATTTCCTAAAGGTTTCTAACAGTTACATTAAACATTCCAGATAGTTAACCTATTTAATGAAATCAAAAATAAATGCAAGACTCAACAATTATTACCAGAGACAAAATTCTTGATCAAGATGACTATAGTAATTTATTTATTCAGTCATACATGCCAAAGAAAGAAAGAAAGAAAATGGAAGAATGTGTACATTTCCAGATTGCAGATAATAGGTATGTTTTACCCTGAAAGTAATGCCCCTCTGAATCACCACTTAAGCATCTAACATATACACTTCTGGAAATGCAGTGAAATAACAAAACAAAATAATAAAATATGATAATGGACCAATGAATCTTGGAACACTGAATCTTGTAAATTCACAACAACTAAATATATTCCTATTGTTTAAACTGAAATTCGGCAGAGGAAAATGGCTATTTACATATTTATTTGATTTATATCATCACACAGTGATTCTGAGTAGTTAACATAGAATTAAAAACATAAAATAAAATAAACAATAAGCAAAAATCACCAGCCAACCCATTATAACACAATCAAGACCAAACTGCAAACACAATTGCAAACATCTGCAATTGAATATAGGATTTGCTTTGGGAAACAGACCTGTTGATGAGTCTGTTTATTTTTGTAGCAAATCCTAGCAGTTATAAGTCATTGTGTGTCAACTGTTATGCCAAACCCTTATTTGATTCATTAGGGTTCTGGTATAGAGTGTTGTACAAAACCAGCTTATTGTAATTTTGTTTCACAAACAGTAGTTAAAGAATTCATGGTATAGTGGCATCAGGTGACTATCTCTAAAATTAACCTATTCCCACAAATAAGGGTCCAACACAATGGGACCTTATGCTTCCAAAATGCATAAGATCTATTGAAAGCACACATCATAATGTTAGTTTTTATTTTGGCTCTTTTTATTCAATGTGTCTTCTTTTGTTTTCAACTCCCTATTCTCAACTTCCAAATAAAATTTGTTCTTGCTATATTTATTATACTACCAGTACGTCACAGTTGCCACTAACATGTGACTGAATGAAAATGCATTAGCCATTAAAAGCTAGAAGAAGGTTTAGCTTACATTACATTATAGAATTGCACAACAGTTAAAATCCACAAATGAAATTTGTTATCCCTTGGCGATCTACCCCTTTCCTCCCTCCCCTTCTTTAAATTGATTTATTAATGTCCAGTATTGCTTTGCAGTTTTATCCTTTTAGCAATAATGGATGTAATATATCACAAAAACAAATTTTTAAGAGTACATCATTAGGGTGATGTAGCACTGGTAATAAACCCCCTTCACACTTGGATGAACTTAAATCAGTTTCTCTTTATTGATTTTTGGTCATAACATAATTTTTAAAGTTCAACTCAGTTAATAAAAAGGCTTGCTCTAATGTTGTGTGTTGTGATGTTTTTGTGTTACCTTTTCAGAAAAAATGCTGTTACAATATTTTATATGGATTTAGTGTTACATTTTTTGATACACGCCCATGATGAATTCTCATTAAGTAATATATCTTTTTCTTGGTCTCTGTGTCTTGGTCAATCTTTATTATCACTGAGCTTGGCAACAATAGATTTATATGACTGATTTTCTATTCTGGTAGAGTAATAATTCTCCTTAGGAAAAGTGTCATCCTGTTGACCAGCTCTCCTTCTTATAAATGTACTGTTAACCCTGGGTAGGCATCTCAATACAAGCAGTCTACAAGTACCAATCTTGAGTGGACATTGGATACTTGGACATATTAGGGATTCTTCTGATGTTTTTCTCCTTCATCTGCCAGTTTGTCTCCCTTATAGAAATAGTTCCAGGTTTGATGCTGAGGATGATCAATGTTGAGGCCCACAATAGGACTATCCCACCATGTCACCACAATGGCTAGCCATAAAGTATCCCAAATATATTTTCTCAACTGGTCATACAGATTCTAATGTACAAAAGTAGGTTTTTTAATAGCCGCTATTTATGTCTTTAGATTATTTCTTCCCAAGGGTTAGCGTTTTAGCAGCATAGCAGGAGCTATTTGAAATATCTGCACCTAAAAGGAAATGAATTTTGGTGGATTCCAGAAGGTTCTAGGATATTTCCCTCATTCAATACAGTGCTCATATTGTGGTATCAATAGATTTGCTTATGCTTCTTCCCCAGAAGAGTCAACCTCTTGATATATATCAGAGCTGAGGACAACAACACAAATGAATCACTAAGTACAGTGCACGTACACTACAAATATCATATAAAACAGTTCACATTCCATTATGAAGCCTCTTCAGTGGCACTGAGAGGAAGACAGCAAATCCTATCTGTCATCTGTGTAGCATCACCACAATACCTATTAAAGATCTACTTTTGAATATTCTCTGATCCAAAGGCTTTTTAAAAGATGTGGAGATCAGGCCTTCTTAATAAAACCCTAAGCAGAAGCCAGACAATGATGCTTCCTGTAGTTCAAGGACTAATATCATTTCTAGGCAGGCTGTAGAAGAAGGCACAGCTCTCATCAAGCTCACCTTTGAGCAACATGTTGGGCCTGCACTGCACAAACTGGTAGGTCAACTTTAAAATAGATTAAAATTAAACAGGAATGAAGATCAATTATTGAAAGAACCTTCATTATTTTATATTTATTATTTCACTATTAATTTTAACATACCATAAAGTATCACACATTTCAACTGCATATCAGATTAAAAGTAAAGAAATATGCGAGCAAAACCTTTAAAAAAATAATTACAGACCCACAGAGAGAGAAGACTCTATACAGTGGTGGTGAACCTATGGCACGGGTGCCAGAGGTGGCACTCAGAGCCCTCTCTGTGGGCACGCGCGCCATCACCCCAGTCCTAGGCCTTCAGCTGGGTTTTATAAAACCTTTTTGCTTTAGGCCTCCACCGCCAGGTGCAAAAAAAAAAAGGTTCAATCAATCAGTCAATTTCAACTTCTCGCAGGAAAAACAAAACTTGCAAAGTTGGATTGATTGAACTTTTTAGTCCCACCCAATGGGCATGCCGCAGCCACGCCCAGCCAATGGGCCACACCCACCCGGCACCCAACCATGCATAAGTGGTTTTGGGTTGCAGTTTGGGCACTCGGTCTCTAAAAGGTTCGCCATCACTGCTCTATAATATACATAAGCTAGATGGATGAGACTGAAAATTGTTGAAGAAAAGTGGAAGGGTTTTTGCTGAAGCAGTTGCACCTGGTTCTCTGTGAAATAGATGCCAACCACTTCCAGACACTTTTGGTTAAAACTTTTTTCCTGGATCCATTTCAATCTCTTGATTCATTTCAATTTGGGATTTTTCCCCTTGGACTCAACAGATGATCTTTACCAAGAGAGGGGCAGGAATCTTACATCATGCAGCAGTTTAAAGGCAGACTCTAAGATAGAAGTACTATTCCCATGTAAATGGCTGTTATGGAATGTTATTTCTTGGCCAGTAAGTCTGGAGTATGGAGTTCCAGGGAATCCTCCTGCATTCCTCCCTGTTTTTCAACCTCTGCAAGAAGTCACTGCTGTCACAATGCTGCCTTCTCTCTCAAATCACACTGACTTTCTTTATGCAAGCACATAACAAAAGAATGGTAGAGAGCACACACATTACCAACAAAACCTCCCAGCTGAATTCCTCAGCACTTAGAGGGATCCCAGCTGTCAAAACAGATCCTTTTTTCAACCCAAAGGCCTGCAGCTCTTTGGAGCTTAGCTGATTCCAGAATAGAAGGACTGCTGTTCATTCTGTTGACTTGTTTATAAATAACATGCCTGGATTTTTATTTTAAAAAGCCAAGCCAGCCATATTCTATGATTTTCAAATGGGAGAGTATTTATTTTTCAGTGACAGGTGTGTGTGCATTCATCTTTTAAATACACATGTAACAATAATCTTCTGTGTGCTTGCTCTACTTGTTCAAGTAGGATGGTTGATAAAGTCAAGATTGTAATTGCATTCCAAAGAATGTCCTTACAGTCCCTACAACAGCCCTTTCCTATCTACACAGAAAGGTTGAAGATAGGGTGGGCAGCAGGCCTGGAATGTACTTCTTCATCCACTCTACTTTTTGACAGGTTTATTTCATTTTTATTGATAAGGCCACTTGACTCCATAGCAATTCTGTGCAACTTACAAAAATAAAAAATATAGAAACCATAAATGCGGCATGAAAAAAGACAAAAGCTTCCTGGAAAGGCTAACCATCCAACTCAACAGAGAAAATGCTATGAGAAGTTCATCACCCAACCTAATTCAAGTCCTGAGGGGAAAGCCAGGTTCTTAATGACCTCTTCACAGAAGGCAGGGTAGAAGTCCTATAGATCTCTGGTGCAATATTGTTCCAGAGGACAGGCATCACAGTAGATAAGGACCACTTCCAAGATCCCATCAGATGTCACTGTTTGATCAATAGGACCCACACCATTTTAGATCAGTTGATGCTTCTGAGTACCCCAAGTAGTGCATGTTGTAAAAATCTATATGCAGATGCAACTGGCATACAAGATAAACCTGTGTGAAGGCCTTCTTCCCACAACTGTCACCTGCTCTTTGAGTAGGAATTGCAAGTCCAGGAAAAAAATCAGATTGCACATCAATCCCAAATGGAGAAGTGCTTCTCATCCAGAACTAAATGGAAATTCTTTGGGATCAGGTATCCTAAGTGCCCAAAGCCATGTGATCTTGGTAGGATTAGAGCTAAGGTGCTGCTGTCACCTGTGTCAATGCTTTATACAGAAAGCAGTTTGGTGTAGCAGTGAAGACACTGACCTAGAAATCAGGAGAAAGTGAGTTCTAGGCCTGCCTTAAGCAGGAAAGCCTCCTGGGTGACTTTGGACTAGTCACTCTCTCTCAGCCCAACTCACCTCACACAGGGTTGTTGTTTTAGGGAAAACAGGAGACAGGGATATTTGAATTCACCAAAATATATTTTAAAAGGTGGGATAAAATAATAATAATAAAAGAAGAACAGCAGCAGCAGCAGCCTTGGGTGCAATCCCAAAACAACTGGAGCACAACTTGAACACCATTGGCATTGACAAATTTGCCATCAGTCAATTGCAAAAGGCAGCTTTACTGGGAACAACTTCCATTCTGCAACGATATCTGTAACACCATCAAACATCCAGATCTCCCTACATGAGGTCAGGAATGATATTGTTGGCATTACAGAAATCGGGTGGGATGAAACCTAGGACTGGAATGTACTGATGGATGGATACAAATTGTTCAAAAGAAATCGATCTACAAAAAGAAGAGGGGGAGTTACACTATATGTAAAAGAACACTACATATCTACAGAAATGCACGTGATCAAAGATAAAATCACTCCAGAATGTATATGGGTCAATATAAAAGGGAAAAAAGTTACATTGCCATACGTGTATATTACAGGCTACCCAACCAATCAGAAGAAAGAGATGAACTCTTTGCCAACTAGTTAACAAACATATGTAGGAAGCATACCACAGTAGTAATGGGAGACTTCAACTATCCAGATATCAACTGGGAGACAAACTCTGCAGTGAGTGGGAGATCAATCAGATTCCTAATCAACTTAGCTGACAACTTTATCATCCAAAAGGTAGAGGAGGGAACTAGAAGTAAAGCTATACTGGACCTAATCCTTACTAATAGAGAAGAAGTGATAGAGGGAGTAGAAACTGCCGAAACCTTGGGTGAAAGTGACCATGTCATGCTGAAATTCAATATAAAACAAACACAAACAATAGAAAATAATCCAACCAGAGTCTTAAACTTCAAAAGAGCTGATTTTAACAAACTCAGAGAGAACCTAGGGAAGATTCCATGGACGCAAATCCTAAAGAGGAAAACAACTCAAGAAGCATGGGAAACACTGAGGAGTATGATCATAGGGGCCCACTCCAGCACAATACCACTGAAAAAGAGAAACAAGAAATTCAAGAGGAAACCAGCATGGCTGCACAAAGATCTCTCTGACAAACTGAAAGACAAAAAGGACAAGTACAAAAAATGGAAAGAGGGACACATAATTAAGGTTGATTATCAGCAGACAGCCAGAACATGCAAAGATGAAGTTAGGCTCAGAATGAACAAAGATTTGCAACAGAAATCAAGGACAATAAAAAAAGTTCCTTTCATCATATCAATAACAAAAAAAAAAGTCAAGGAAACTGTACGTCCACTAAAGAGAGAAGATGGCAAGGAAGTAACAGGCAGTAGGGAGAAAGCAGAACTGCTTAACTCATTCTTTGCATCAGTCTTCACACAAAAAGAAATTATAGTCCAACATACCAAAATAACTACTGCAAAAGACAAACTAGAAACAAAACTTAAAATAAGCAAGAAAATGGTAAGAGAAAACCTATCCGATCTTGACGAATATAAATCACCAGATAACATCCCAGAGTTCTGAAGGAGCTGGCAGATCTCAGAACCATTGCACCATATCTTTCAAAAATCCTGGAGCAAGGGGAAGTACCTGAGGATTGAAAAAGGGCTGATGTGGTTCCCATCTTCAAGAAAGGGGAAAAAACAGACCCAGGAAACTACAGATCAATCAGTCTAACATCAATACCTGGGAAGATCTTGGAAAAGATAATAAAAAAACAGATCTGTGAACAACTAAAAGCAAACAAAGTTATAACTAGTAGCCAGCACAGGTTTGTCAAAAACAGATCATGCCAAACCAATCTTATTTCATTCTTTGATAAAATGATTAAACTAGTAGACCAGCAAAACGCTGTGGACATAGTATACTTAGACTTCAGTAAGGCATTTGACAAAGAAGACCACAACCTGCTGCTTAGTAAGCTAGAAAAAATTGGGATAGACAACAACACCATCAGATGGATCTGTAGCTGGCTGACAAACCGTATTCAGTGACTAGTCCTCAATGGTACTACATCCACATGGAGAGAAGTAAGCAGTGGGGTACCACAAGGCTCCATCTTAGGCCCAGTACTCTTCAATGTCTTTTTAAATGACTTAGATGAAGGAATAGAAGGGGACCTCATCAAATTTGCAGGTGAAACTAAACTGACAGGAGTAGCCAAAACCCCAGAAGACAACCTCAGGATCCAAAAAGATCTTGACAAACTTGAACAATGGGCCTTTTCCAACAAAATGAGTTTTAATGTGGAGAAAAACAAAGTTTTACATTTAGGCAGGAAAAATCAAAGGTTTAAGTAGGCAAGACCTGGCTCAAAAACAGCAACTGTGAGAGGGACCTTGGAGTCCTAGTGGACAATCACTTAAACATGAGCCAGCAGTGTACAACATCAGACAAAAAGCTAATACAATCCAGGGTTGTATAAACAGAGGCATAGAATCAAGAGCACATGAAGTATTAGTACTGCTTTATAAAACCCTAGTAAGACCACACGTGGAATACTGCAACCAATTTTGGCTAGATATACAAAAAAGATGTTGAGACCTTGGAAAAAGTTCAGAGAAGAGCAACTAAAAAGAACAAAGGCCTGGAGAATATGAAGAATGGCATATGAATATGAAGAATGGCATATGAATATGAAGAATGGCATATGAAGAATGGCTGCAGGACTTGGGTTTGGCTAGTCTACAGAAAAGAAGAAATAGGGGAGACATGATAGCAGTGTTCCAGTATCTAAGGGGCTTCCAGAAAGAAGAGGGGCCCACATTATTCTCCAAAGCACCAGAGGGCAGTGTTGTGTTTGCGGTTCGCAAGCAATTGACGAAGACACATTGGGTAAACAATAGCTCTTTATTCTCCTTCTCCAACTCCAAGCAAAGAGCAAAAGGCTCGCAGGCCTTTTATAGGGTGAGGAACCGAGCTAGTGCTAACCAATAGGAAGGCAGCGTTTTCGCGCCTTGCGCATGTGCGCAAGGCTGGCGCCGCTCAGTCTGGTCCCGGGCAGGTTTTACAATCCCCGGGACCATTTGCAACCTTTTCTGGGCCTGCTGAGTTTCCTCAACAGGCCCAGGACACAACAGGCAGGACAAGAAACAATGGTTGGAAACTGATCAAAGAGAGAAACAACTTGGAATTAAGGAGAAACTTCCTAACAGTGAGGACAATTAACCAATGGAACATCTTGCCTTTAGAAATCGTGGGTGCTCCATCACTGGAGATTTTTAAGAAGAGACTAGACAGTCACTTGTCTGAAATGGTATAGGTTCTCCTGGTTGAGCAGGGGGCTGGACTAGAAGACCTCCAAGGTCCCTTCCAGCTCTATTCTATTCTATTCTATTCTATTCTATTCTATTCTATTCTATTCTATTCTATTCTATTCTATTCTATTCTAATTAGGTCCTTGGTAAGGACTCAATAGGTGGATAAAAATGCCAAATCCAGTCTGAACATCTGGCAGACTGTGCAATGATCAGTAACAACAACAACAACAACAATAATTGGCACAGCTATAAAGTGCTTGGTGCCAGGCAAATTAAATAAACTCATACATACATATGCAGGTAGATACAAAAAAGATACAATCAAAAAAGTTCCATATCCAGCAGCCCACAGAAACCTGATCTGGATATATGTCAGGTCCAAGGATGAAGTTGTGGGCTTCTTCCTTTCAATTATTTGAGTTAATGGATTTTTAGGGGCTTTTCTCCCATCCTTGGAGGTCTCTGCCCTTCTTTTCAAAACAGTTATTTCTGGAGTGAGAATCAGTGGCTCCTGCTTCAGCAGTTTCAGCCTTTACATCCTGAATAGTAGAACCTGTTAATGGTGTACATACAATAGGCAATATGCATTGATTACAGTAAGCATGGGGACACTTACAGAAGTAGATATTTGAACTACTCTGCAATGATTGTTTCTGTCACATTTACCAACATGAAATATTTTCTGATTTGGCATCCAAACTGACAGCTGCAGAGTGACTCAATAAGCACTTTGATTTTGAAATAAAAATTAAAATAAATTTTAAAGGAAATTTTACTAAAACATAAAGTTATAATCATTCTAAGGCACAAGTGTCAAACTTGCCATATCACACGACATGTCGCAACGTATTGTGACTCTTTTTGCATTGCTGGGAATGGGGTGGGCGCGGCTTCAGTATGATGAAACTGGCCCGTGGGCTGGCAGTTGACACCCCTTTTCTAAGAGTTGTATTTTTCTAGAAAATCTGCCTCCACTGGAAACAACATCAGTATCATCCATATAAGGCTGCCGGACATGTCTTTTTCATTGGTGTGCATTTCATTAGTGTGTATTTTCTTTAATTGTGCCCCAAAAAGAAAATTTGATATGCAGCTCTCATTATTCTTCATAAAATAATTCTGAAATCACTATGAATGTCTAAACCCTCCTTGCATTTGGCTCACAGCCTGAGGGATTAAGGGGCTCAACAATGAGCTGCAGCACTTTTGGTAAGACGGTCTGTGATACTTCCCCATTTGTTGCTCTGGAGGAGTAGCACTTCTGTGTGTGGATCGTATGGCCTGTAGACTAACCAGAGAAAGCTACCATGAGATAAAGAGCAACAGAACATTTCTGACTCACAACTTGTGCACATCCCAGGATTGTGCCTGAATTTTTCTTAGTAACACACATTCCCATACCATAATTGATACTTGCTAGATAATTAAGACTAAGACTTCACCAAAGCTAAGCAGTAATATAAAAATGTGTCTCAGACCCTGGAATGTGAGACTTCAGTTATGCTAATCCACACATGGGCCAAGATCCAAACACTATTTTTGGCTTATTTAAGTGAGTGACATGGTAGAATGTCTACCTTCTTATTCTGTGTAAGTTATGCCAAGCCACATTAGAAACTGCCCTCTGTTTTAAAAGCAGTATGTCATGGATGTCTAAACTGACCTCTTTGATCAGAGAAAAGACAATATCTACATTTATAGCTGTAAGAAAGGTCTTACAGACTTTTTGTATGAAACAGAAAAAAGGAACATGNATAGGGTAGATTATAGAAAAAACAGAGTTATGTTGTAACCATAGAGTGAGAGATAAATTTATAATTGTACTTATAACTGCTGTGATGAAAATCATAAGCTAAATTCTTTATATCTTTTCTTTTTCTTTTTTTCTTTTCTTTCTTTCACTTTTAGCTTTTTCTTTGATTTCTTTATTTTTCTTTCTTTATATTACTTTTTGTATGTACTGCACCTCTGAGGATACCTCTGTTAAAGTACTGAAGTTTGCAGATGATACAACAGTCATTGGTCACATTTGAGACGGTGATGAGTCTGCATATAGATGGGAGATTGAACAACTGACCCTGTGGTGGAGTCAGAACAATCTGGAGCTGAACATGCTTAAAACTGTAGAGATGAAAGTGGATTTTAGGAGGAGCCCTCCTGCTGTCCCACCTCTTACTATATTTGACAGCACAGTATCAGCAGTAGAGTCCTTCAAGTTTTGAGTTCTATAATCTCCCAGGAATTGAAATGGACACCTACTGTACCATTAAAACCATCATTAAAAAGGTGCAACAAAGAATGTTCTTCCTGCATCAATTCAGAAAGTTCAGACTGACCCAGGAGTCTGCCATTTGTACTTCTATAACTGTCTCATTTGGTACAGCAACCAAACAGGACAGATGCAGACTCCAATGAATAGTTAGAACTGCAGAAAAAACAATTGCAACCAGCCTGCCTTCCATTGAGGACCTGTATGCTGCACGGGTCAGAAAGAGGACTGAGAAAATATCTACAGATCCCTTGTGTCCTGGACATAAACTGTTTCAACTTCTCTCCTCAAGATAGTGCTATAGAGCATTGCATTCCAAAACAACTAGACATGGGCACAGTTTTTTCCTTAGTGCCATCATTCTGAACACCTAATCCTCACAGTATTGTCTTATGTCTTGTGTTGTATGGCTGTAGGATTATTATTATCCTTCTCACCTTGTCTACTACCCCTCTTATTGGTATCATTATTATGATTATTATTATTTAGTTGCTTTGCATGTACACTAGAGCTGCACCAAAAACAAATTTCTTGTGTGTCCAATAATGTTTGGACAAATAAATAAAGTATTCTATTAGTTTTATCTTTTTAAAAAATATTTAATAGAAGTTATATTTAAAACAAGAGATCCGGGGACAAAAAATTACCTGTAGATGGCAGCTAGAACCAAAAACACATTTATTTTAAAAATGGATCAATGTAATAATGGAGTAATAAGTCTTGACCATTCTGGGCCATGATTTTGACTCTCTAAAGATTTTTGCCCTTGCCCTGGTCTTTGGCATAGTTCAAATTTCCCTGCTTCCATTCCTGGCAGACATGTATAACAAATTCCCTCCTCCTTCAATTGCTTCTTGTAATGCTTGACAAGATTAACATCTATCAATGCTTACTCAGGATCCATCTTAACCACTTTATCTCATCCTTTCCCTGTTTTTGCAGACTAAAACAATAAACCCAAAGTAAAAGAAAAAAAGTGTGTGGGGGGGTTCAACTCTGTGTGGGGATGAGGACTAAAAATAAGAACTGCTTCTACATGATATAATTACTTGTGCTTTTCAGTAAAATAAAAGAAACAAAAAAGCAGTGTGTCATGGGGTACAGAGGCCAGTGGTTTACTATTCAATCAAAAGAAAAACTCATGGTGTTGAAGGGATCTTACCTAGCAGGGATTTTAAAGATTATAGCTTGGTAACATTATAGGCTCATTTGATGCCTTGTCTTCAGTCAGAGAATTCACATACGATAAACACATAAGTATAAACAGGAAACAGTTACATTTAAATCTGCAGTTTGTATAAACTTTGGGATAAGGATTCTAAAATTGGACTCATTTCTCAACATATCTTTAATTCTTAATACAATCAGAAGACTGTAAAAAGAAAATTAGTGAAACTATGTTAGTTTCACTTACAGGTTTTGAAATGGTTAAAAAGGTAAAATACTTGGGGGTTTATATTACAACTTCTAACACAAAATTGTATAAGAATAATTATGAAGCTTTATGGGCTAAGGTACAAAAGGATTTAAATGAGTGGAAAAAATTGCAATTATCTTTGTTGGGAAGAATTTCAGCTGTAAAAATGAATGTTCTTCCTAAATTTCTTTTCTTGTTTCAAATGATTCCTATTTTAAAAAAAGATGCTAACTTGGAGGACTGGCA
>NW_015386329.1:1039393-1084017 GCF_001527695.2 Protobothrops mucrosquamatus | reverse complement strand
GCTAAGATTTCAGCCTATGTGAAGGATTACTCACAAGAAAGATATATATTGGTTTGGAGAAGATGGATAGATTATATTGAGAATAAATATGGAACTAAAAAGTTTCATTTGGTTTTTGAGTAAATTTGAGATTGTTAATGTAGTTTATTTTATTAAAATTAAATAATTAGTAATAATGATGTTTAATATGTTAGTTTAGAAGAGAGCTAAAGGATGTTATAGAATTGTTAACTTAAGGGTAATATAATGTAAGACAGAGTATAATTATTGTATTGTAAACCCTGTGTGTAGCTCTGGGAAGTCGGGGGGAGGGAGGGGGGTGGGGAAGGGTGGGGTATGAGGGAGGTGGGGAGTTATATTGTAAAACTTTTAAAAATTTTCAATTAAAAAAAAAGGAAAAAAAAAAGAAAAAAGAAAATTAGTACATTTTGCAGAGAAATGTTTATTTTTAATTTTAGTTTAAGCCATGTAGAGATATATGCCACCATTTAAAAAAAAATATGCTAGGGGCACATGGGGGGAAAGTACAGATTTCAGAATTTTCTTCTCATACCGAAATAATAAGATTACAAAATTACAAAAATTACAAAATAATTGTAAGATCACACTTAAAATACCGCATCCAGTTTTGGTCATATTATAAAAAAGATGTTGAGACTCTGGAAAGAGTGCAGAGAAGAGCAACAAAGATGATTAGGGGGCTGGAGGCTAAAAACATATGAAGAACAGATGCAGGTACTGGGTATGTCTAGTCTAGTGAAAAGAAGGATCAGGGGAGACATGACAGCAGTGTTCCAATATTTGAGGGGCCGCCACAGAGAGGAGGGTAATTAAGGAGAGAAGCAATTTAGAACTAAGGAGAAATTTCCTAACGGTAAGGACAATTAACCAATGGAACAGCTTGCCTTCAGAAGTTGTGGGTGCTCGATTACTGGAGGTTTTTATGAAGAGACTGGACAGTCATTTGCCTGGAATGATATTGGGTTTCCAGCCTGAGCAGGGAGCTGGATTAGAAGACATCCAAGTCCCTTCCAACTCTGTTATTCTGTTATTAATATTCTTCTGTTACTGAAAGAAGCTAATTTTATTATATCATTTCAATATATTAAATTCTATTCATTTGGTATACTCTTTAAATATAGTCAAATGAGGAATAGGGAAGGAGGAGAAGGCTACAAGAACAGGAGGATAAATTTCAGAGACCCTCAATGAACAATATGCATCTCTCTTTAGCACTGAGGAAATACAGCAGATGCACATGAAACTCATTCTCTCAGAGAGAATTTTGAAGTAAATAGTGAGTAACTACACTAGTATATACACAGATGATGATGACGATGATAACAGAAATAAATAAATTACTGAGTCCAGATGTTATCCACACCAAGAATACTAAAAAAACTCAAATGAAATGACTGATCTTCTACAAAATCAGCATCTACAAAATACCCAATGTATATCTAGTTCACGGGTATCAAACTCGATTGCATCATGTGAGGTATTGTGACATATCGTGATGTTTTTTGCCTTTGCGGAGCCGGGGTGGGCCATGATGCATCCAGCCCATGGGCTGCCAGTTTGGCACCCCTGATCTAGTTTTTAAACAGGATCAAGGAAGATGGTTCTGGGTAAATTGAAAAGCAGTATCTAAAGATAAATTCATGAAGTATATGAAACAAAAGTAAATCATATAGTTACTCTATATGTATATGGGTGTGAGAAAGAGCGACACAGATATATTACCCCACCACCCTACCTCCCCCCCCCCATCAAGCTTAAACTTTATATTCAAAGTTCCCAATTGCTTCCATATTTCCCAATGTGTTCAACAGGTTAAAAATGCAGCCTCTGTAAACATAAATCCTGCTTCGTGAAGTTTCTAGACTTTTTTTGAATATACATATTTTAAAAAACTGTGAAGACCTAGTTCTTCACATTGGTCTTTGAAACAGAAGAATGAGACCCTTCCTTTTTATTTTTATTGATTTGATTACAATTTCTTTTATTGTTGTGAACTGCCTAGACTTATTGAGAGTTGGGCAGCATATGCATTTAATAAATTATTAGTATAGTAATATTGATCTAACAGATAACAATTATTAATACTTTGGTAAGACTCACACATTTGGTAAACACGGACATAATTTAATTTAGCAATTGCTTCATTTAACAACCAGCTTGCAGATCGCTATTTTGTTTCGTACCTGAGGATTACCTAATATGATTAGGGAAGCAAAACCAGCTCCCAGAGGAATCAAAATTAGAGTGGCTGGGTCCTTTCAACTCAGAAAGAAGGTGGTTAAGAGGGACATGACAGAGAGGTATAAAATTTGCAAGGCATAGATGATATGGGTAGAGAAATTATTTTCTCTTCTCCATATTGCACCATATTAAACTATTAAATTCATTGTTGTGCTGCTACCAATTTAGTCAAATTCACAGAGGATAAGCCTACCCCAGCTACCAGTTTTGGAAGCTCTGTTCTCTTGACAACAGCCTGGCTAAAATTACAGCCGCTGGAGAGTAACAGTGGAAAAGGGCTAACAACTTTTTACTCATATTTATGACCTTCTAAAAGTCACTGTGTGAAAATATTTGCATTTAGATTGATTATGACCATTTCACAGATGAAATGAGGATACAGAAATACTGAATTCTTCTGTAGATCCTCAAAACAGTCAGACTAATGGAAATATCAGAGATGGCAATTGAAAACTTCTTTCTATTCCTTTTAAACATATAATTGGTATTTTGGAAGGTTCTTTAAACCAGCACATGTTGTTCTGTTTACTGTAAAGAATAAGAGTGTAAACAACTAAAAATATCCTGTGCTAAAAATACAGTCTGGGTCATTTTACTATTTATTTTCTTCATCTTATCCCATATGTCACCTAGTTAATGCTGATCTAATATCTAGAAAGGTTAGGAAGAAAAATGTCACTCTTGACAGAAAAGTACTTTTAAAATATCCATATAAATTTTGTAGCAGCCTGTTTCAAACTAATCAGGGCTATAAAATGGTGACTCTAAGAGCTTTCAGGTTTCCCAGGCATTACAATAATGCCTCCTTTGGCTATCATTTATTGGTGACAAAGCAGAGAAGTATACTCAGCACTGGATAACTTAAATCTAAATCTTATAAGGATCAAGAGACTATCTGACTCTCAATGACTAGCATACGTTACTCGCAGTAAAAACAATAAACCTAGCAAAAATGAAAATTAGTATGAATTGTTCAGGCTACAAAAAACCACAGAAAACAAGATGGGGGAAAGAGATTTAAAATGTTTGTGTGTTTATGAATACGTATACACACAGAAAGAGACATATATGTTCCATTAAATCACGATGCACTGCTTGGGTATTGGTGATTGGTTGTAAGGGAAAAATTAAACCCCAATGGCTTTGGGAGTGAAAAACGGCCTCTGTGGGAGGAAAACCGTTGTTAACGAAGTGTAATGAACAGTGACATTAATGAAATGCTGAGCTGCTGATTGCTTCAACCAGATACAAAGATATAGCCTTTCCCTCCCCCATACACAGAGGATGGTGCTTGTGGGATAGGAGGACCAGTGACTGCATTCAGCCAGGATCCCATTTACAACTTGGAATTACTCTTTTTTCATAGTTAAATATTTGTAGAAAAATAGATGAACAGGGGAAAATAGATATGCAATAATTCCAAGTGTCACATTCCAGCGTGTTTGCTGAATGAAATAATTAAATGTCGAAGGCATCATCTACACAGCCCCTGGAAATGTACCTTGTATTTTTATATTTTTCAAGCTACTCTGTGATAGAAGAGGCAGAACCTTGATCCTACAATGGATCTTGCATCTTGAAGAACTAGAAATAGTAGCAAGGTTCTATTGAGTCTTTGTCCAAAAAACTGGTCTGAGTAGACATCAACTTTATCTCAGATTATTTGCTACTTCAATTTGAAATCAGAGCGCAGGAGCATTATTGCTGGCTACTTTGCTGTGTATAGCTTGGTTAAATTACATAAACAAATGGTGACAGATTTCAGAGAACAAGACTGAAGGTCAGAAGAGGAGATTGGATTGCCAGCTGGCTGGGAAGCTCCTCTTCTTTAACTGGATTTCTGCAAAATGTAGCTATCTGTGTGGTTTTTTTTCTTTGTTGTTTTTGCATACAATATTTGGTTGTTTAATATTTAGAATTTAGAATATTTTTATTGTCATTGTGTAACTCACAATGAAATTAAGTGTTGTCCACAGTGCACACTACACATGAGTAAGAACCACAAATAAAAACACACATCCTTCACATTCTATTCACCATTGCACTGCTCCTAATATTGCACTTCAATGTTGCACTATACAGTAGTATTTAATATGATTACAGCTCTGGGATAAAAACTATTTTTAGCCTATTTGTCTTTGTTTTTATTATCCTGTACCGTCTGCCAGATAGTAATAGTTCAAAAAAAGAATATCGGGATGAGATGAGTCTTTAAGAATGTTTTGAGCTTTCTTAAGACAGAGGGAACTGTACAGTTCGTCCGGGGGGGGGGGAGGACAGCCAATAATCCTCTGGCCAATGGTAATGACCCTCTGGAGCATTTTCCTATCTGCTACTGTGCTGTTGGCAAACCACACACAAATGCAATAGGTTAGAATGCTCTCTATGGAGCAATGTTAGAAGGTCACCAGCAGTTTTTCATTTAGTTGTTGTTTCCTGAGAAATCTCAAGAAATATAATCTCTGCTGAGCCTTCTTAACCAATGCATGAGCACTCCATAACATCAGCACTCCAGGTCAGGTCCTCCTTTATGGTAACACCCAGAAACCTAAAACTGGCCACCCGCTCCACACATTCTCTGCTGATGATCAGGGGCTGAATGTCTGATCTATTCCCTCTGTGATCTACTATAAGCTCCTTGGTCTTAGCAGTATTGAGAACCAAATTATTGTCTCTGCACCACAAAAGCAATCGCTCTACCTCATCCTGGTAGGCAGACTCATCCCCCTTGGAGATAAGCCCCACCACTGTTGTATCATCTGCAAATTTAATAATAATATTGCTAGGATGAGTGGGGGTGCAGTCATAAGTGTAAAGGGTGTAAAGTAGGGGGCAAGCTAATGAGGCTACTTTTACTTTATTAGCTTGCCTATTTGGGAGGCTAACCCCAAGAAGTTGTGTAGGTAATCTTCACAAAATGCCTCGCTTTAGTTTGGAAGAAGGATCCTGCACTTTTCTCAGGGAGGGAAGTGAGAAATCCCCAGCAATTTCCAGATGAATCAAGGTAAATGGCCAAAGGACCATCCATCTCTTTGTCACATTCCTGTGTCCCGCACTTTATTTCTTGCAGGTGCAGCAGTTACACAATTCATGCTTTAGCATCAGTTCCATCATATATCTGCTTTTACAGTTGAACAGAAGCAATTTTAATCCCCACAATAGATAATTTCTGCTCAGTTGTCAGACTGAAGCCCTGTAAGTTATTGTAGAGGTCCAAAAGATTAAGCTTTCTAATGTTCAGCTGACCTGCCTCTCTGAAAAATAGCAACAAAGAAGTATATGTGCTACTGAAGTCTGCAGAATCCCTTACATTTAAAATTGAAGATGTGCTGATGATTGGATTATAATGTAATGGAGAACTCTGAGGTATTGACAAAACACTATATTACTTTGTGAATGTGTGGTCATTGTGGTATATTAGTTACTAATTTTTCAATAGGGATTTTTTTGTAACGAGTAAGAAAAAATAATCCCGTGGGACATGCTTCAGCTTTAATACTTCTGTCTGACAGCTATATCTGTATGCTACTAAGCCTGACATTCTGTGAGGTATTACAATTTCTAGTGTATTCTTGGTGGATATTACACATTATTTTGTCTCATTCAGAATAGAAAAAGGAAAAAAAATCCCTGCCATACTTTATATAGTAAGTCCAAAATGAAAACTCTCCCCTCCGAAATTAAAGTGTTAGCAATCAGAGCAACAGTGAAATTAAAGGCAAAATTCATTATTGAAATGAATAACAACATCATAAGTGCACTTCATATTTGCCAATCATTTATGTAAGGGCAAATCTATTTCTAAGTATGTAGATGTGGACATAGTAAAACAACAGGATATAGTATTTGATAGTGAAGAGAACTGTATTCATAATGAGGTAAGGACTGAAAGAAAATCTTTCTTTTGCACAATCCTCTAAAATAAACCCTAGATGCCTTTTGTGGGTATTCACCCATTTTGAAATCAAAGCAATAATCCTGAACATAGAGAAATCATATTTCAATGCACAAATGTATAACTGTGTATGTTGAGTTATTCACAGGAACTGAAATTTGTTTTTCTATTAATATGTCCTCTCCTTTGAATTTTCCAATGCAATCCTTAATATATGTATTGGAAATGTCTGCAAATATGCATACTGTATATTGTGCAAATTTTACAGTTACAGAGCAGTTTGTAAAAGTTAATTGTGCATAATTAACTCACAGTTGTGCATAATGCACAATTACAAACAAAAATACAAAATGGTAACATGAACAGATACTTTCCCAGAATTATTAGAGAAAAAATAGAAGTTAATAAACATACTAATAATTTAACCTAAACAACCCATGACCCATTGGATATCATTTCAGAGCTATTTCCTAACTAAACAGAATGACCAAATGTAGCAGTAGCAACCTTTGACTTCTACCAGCTTCCCCACTGATTTCCTTATGGCAAACTGAAGAGAGCAACAGAAATCCTTCCTTCCTTCCTTCCCCTTCCCCTCCCCTTTCCTCCCTTCCCTTCCCCTCCCCTCCCCAGAATTTCTGCCAGCTTCCTCCATTCACTTTACTTGTGGAAAGCTTGCAGTGAAGTGGCACTGAAGCAGCAGCAGCAGCAGCAGCAGCAGCACAGCAGTGGGGAAGTGCTCACAATTTTCCCAATTTTCATTCACCCAGGAGGAAAGGTTCCCGGCATTGTATAGGTTAGCCCATTGTGTAGGTACCTTGTTCAATAACTGTTGCCCTATGTCACACTGTTTTGTCCAATTGAAGAATACAAACAAACAGACATGAGAGTGTTAGTGCTATATATAAAGATAGGGAGTATCAAACAAGGACACTGTATGTTAAATAATAAAGGTATATAAAATAACAAATTGGAGGAGGGTTACAATAGCAAGGGAGGGTTAATAAAGAGCTTGAAGGACACAGTATTATACAACATCACTTGTAATTGACACAGGACCATGCCATAGCACTAGCTTCTTAAGTGATGTACACAGGTAGAGGAGGATCTGGTAAAAGTCTCTACAACTTCCAACTCAGAAAGCCTACTCAGAAAGGTACCATTGTCAATGATATCAAACCAAAGTCCAAAAATCCAATAGGCACCTTCTTTGCCCCTCTGCTGGCACAGGTTACTTACACAATAACTATAATGTATGGTTCCAAAACTAGATCTGAATCCAAATTGAAATAGAAGTGCAGTCCCAGTGTGCCAGGAACTCAAATAACATGCCCCCAAGAAGGATAAGAACCAGCATGTAGATGTGTAGGTTATATTCCTTCAGAATCATGGCTTGATCACCAACTCTTTTGAAGAGGCTGGCATTGCTCCTTGTCTTAAGGAGATCTGGTCCAGTTTATCTTTTCAAAAGACAAGTATTGCTATCCAAGATTATCCAAAAGAAGTTAGAGCCAGTAGAGAAATATTTTTTAAAAAAATAAATAAAAAAAAACATGACACTGATTTACACAGAAGGAATTCTTGAGTACCACAAAAACAGACTCTGTTATGATATAGGAATACTGAAAGGCACCTGGTAAACATCTGCCTTTCTATGGTCAAAACTCTGCACAAAATTCTAACATATTTGTTTGCAACAAATGGAGTTAAATAATGTAAAAGTGTTACATTACTACTGACATAATATGTATATTGCATTATTGCATTACTAATTTGCTTTTATTGTGGTTTTCATTTAATTTCATTTAGTTTCCTTGAACTAAACTATTTTGCCACAATATGGAAATAAGTAAAACAATAATAAGATAAAATTAATAATATTATTATTATTATAATCAGAAACTAGCAACTTGGTTCAAGAGGACTTTATTTCCCATATATGATATTAGAAGACCATCCTTGCTTCCTTCTACATGCACCACTACTTCAATATTGCTTTTGCTTTCTGGTTCACCCACTACTCAATTAATGCAGAACATTGAACTCCACCCCCACCCCCGGTTGTCTATTTAAACCAGGCTATAAGCAAAGACATTTTTATGTGCTATGCAGAGTCTGGCATGCAGGACACAATGGAAAGAAGAAACCTATTAATGAAACTCAACAACTATAAATCCCTGTGATGGAAACAATGAACAATATGCAGAAAAGATAAAAACCATAGATTTGCTAAAAGATTTTTGCAAGGCTGAAACAACAGGCAGAAAGTGACATCATCACTCAGAATGGACAATAAGTAGACTTTTAATCAAGATATACATAGATGGTTATGTTGGGGGTGTGCACATGCTCCCGAGGATTAAGGAAGCTGATGTACGGTAACGAAGAGAAGATCAACGGACTGAGAACTCCGCCAAACCCCCTACGTGGGGAAGAGGGGAAGAACCAGCTGGAAGGGATGACGGAGCAGACGGGCCCGATGGCACATCCCGTACCGACAGTCCAGTTGAAGCAGTGGGGATTAAGAGCTGATCCTCATAACACCTTAGAAATTATCGCCAATATAAGTAAAAAAGGGAAAAACAAAGCTGGGAGGAGACAGTACCCGTGAGATTGACAAATGTTCCGATGAGGGGGAAAGACTGGAGAATAGGAACCAAAGTGAGACACTTAGAGCAAAGCCCTGTAGCAGGAAGGATGACAATGGGAATGTAAATGACAGACAGAGAGGGGGGGAGGACGGAAGAAAGTGCACTAATAGGGAGGAATGTGAGAAGAGGGAACAACTTAAAGAGGCAGGATCCACGAGTGAGCAAAGAATGACAAAGAATCCCTTTGGGTCACGGCTACACGAGGAGGAAGGGAGGGGCAATAATACACACATGTAAGAAAAGTAGAGAAAAAGCAGGCAATGACATACAAACTACGCCCAAAGTGCAGATTGGCCGATCAGGACCCGTGACGTGATCTAGGAGCCGGGTGCAGACGGCGTCCCATTTATAAAAGGAGCTTCCCCATCGACTGGAATGTATCCTGACGATGTTGGCAGTGGCCAACGAAAGCTTGGTGTGTTATTGAATTAAAACTTTTATAGTTTTGTAAAATTTCCTGGTGCTCGTGCTTTTTAGCTATTTGGATATAGATGGTTATTTATATTTTATTTAATTATGAATTATTCTTTGCCCTGAAAATTTTTGAAAGGTAAGATTTCATACTGTAAGTTGAAAATCCTATGCATGTTTAAAGCCATTCTATTTTATGACATTCAGAACATAGATAACCAAGTTGGAAGGAACCTTAGAGGTTTTCTAGTCCAACCGCCTGCTCGAGAAAACCATTTCAGACAAATAGCATCCAGTCTCTTCTTAAAAGTTATTGTTTGTAGAATTGTATTTTAATTAATCAAGGAAAAACAACCCTCTCCATCTGAATGAATGGATTCATTTTTAATGAAATAACTATTCTGCCATTTGAATAGCAATATATATCATTAGCTACCATGGTAAGGTCACTTTTGTCTGCATGTCTGAATACTCTCTTGTTAACATGTTAATTACAATTAAATGTCCACTCAACTATGGGTGATAGAGTGAAACATCCCAAACAGCTTAAAATACACTCCTTTGATTTATTTCAGGTGGCTCGTTCAAGTAAAATAGATTTCCCCTCCTTCCACAAAGACCATTTAAAGATTAATTTTAAAAAGTATGCATAGCCACCTCACTAAAAATGAAAACTTTTTAGCTTTAAAGTCATGGGATAGAAATTATTCACTGATATAGTTAATAAAGAAACTGGTAATCTATATAGCATCAACTATTTTACTGATTTCTGAAAAATGGCATTCATCCTAAAAAAAGAGACAGTGGAAAGTCCATTACTATCAGACCTCTTTCATAAGAAGAGATTGTTCGGCTATTAATCATACATTTGTACAATTATAAATGTTGCAATGGTAGTTGTTGTGTCCTGAGCCTGCAAAAGCAGGCTCGGGACGTTGCAAGAGTCCCGGGCATTTGCAAAAGCTGCCCGGGACCAGACTGAGCGGCGCCGGCCTTGCGCGCATGCGTAAGGCGGGAAAATACCGCATTGTCATTGGTTGAAAATGCCCGGGGATCAGAAGGTATAAATAGAGGCCTGCGTGCCTCTGCTCAGGTTGTTCGTAGAATGGAAGCAGAGAATAAAGACTTGTTAGAAATGCTTCGTCTCAAGCGCCATTATTCTCCGGACTTAACAGTAGTTTTCTGCAATGAGCAGGAAGTAGATAATCTTCAGGGTCCCTTCCAGATTCTATAAATTTGAGCTTGCCTGAGTCTGAAAGTTAAGTAGTGTTAATCCTGGTTAGTAAACTAGAAGGAAACTTCAAAAACATCATGGAAGAAACCAATGGCAAACTGGTCCATAGGGTTGCCAAGAAAACAGCAGGGTTGGGATGATATGAATGAAATCACTGGCAGTCAAGACTGACTCAATGGAGACTTTATATATATATTAAGCTCCTTCTGAATGAAACATGGACTACATTTTAAGGTGGGTGACAGTCTGTTTGCTGCAGTAAACTGCTGTTAGAAAGGAGAATATACACCAGTGTGTAATTTAGTACTATTACAGGTACAGGTTACTGTGCTAAGTGCAGTATTTACTTGCAATATAACAGGCTTTAATTTCATTAATCTCAAACAGATATCACAGCATTTGCTTCTTTATTTTCCCATTAGAAACAATACTGAAATACAAGTGAAGACCATATCAAATAAGTTACTGGGAACTTTATATCAACTGCCTCCAAACCGAAGTCTTCCAGAATCACAGCCATTGGGGGTCACAAACAGTTGTCACTCTGCTGTCTAAAGAATGATGTTATTTTTTAGTTCAGCACTTCTGCAAGGTTGACAACAACTGATGTAAAATCACTAATTTGCTTGCCATATCACATAATTAATATTCTGATCCCAGTGAGAAGTACTGTATGCTATTGTCAGGACCTTTATAAGAACTTTTAAAATATTTCAGTATGAAACTAAATCATTTCATCATCATAAAGGAAGCTTCATTTAAGTTGCGGATTTAGGATTTTTTTCCCCTTTTGAAGTTACATAATAGTTAAGACAAGAGTCACACTGAAACTATCAAACAATCCACAGTGATAGAATAACTATTTATTCTATTATTATAATGTATAATTATATTATAATAACTGACTTTATTAGTTTTCCTTCAACTCCAAAAATTTATAAACTGGGAAGAGATAAAACACAAGACTTTATTTAGCACAAGTCAAATCTTGAGCCATAAAAAAATAATAATCGATCTTTATTACAGTCACAGACCAACAAAATAATAAAATGAAATGAAATAAAAGGCAATCTGGAAGAATTTCACATCCCATGTCTAACTCTGAACTCGGGTATATTAGCCCCCATTACTATATTCTCTAAGGCTCTTTTTGTCCTTCATCTTCACAATGTAGGACAGGAGCTGCTGCAAGAGGGTTCCAGTGTGTGTTGGGAAGGTAACCTTAGAAGCAATAAACTGTGTGGGAAGAAACATTACATTCAAACTGGGTACAAAAGAAGATTAATAACCCACTCTTGAAAACAAGGTTCAATTTATACAATTCAGATATTGGCAAATGCTGGGAGAATTCTCTCGTTCATCAAGCTGTATGCTTCCAGTTTGTTTTCAAGGACCATATTCATTTCAATTGAAGGGGTGGGATATGTTACCTCTAGAGCTCCCTTTCCATCTGCGCCCTGATGGCGCAGGGGTTAGAATGCAGTATTGCAGGCTAACTCTGCTTACTGCCAGGAGTTTGATCCTGACAGGGCTCAAGATTGACTCAGCCTTCCATCCTTCTGCAGTTGGTAAAATGAGGAACCAGATTGTTGGGGGGCAATATGCTGACTCTGTAAACTGCTCAGAGAGGCCAATATATAAGCTATTGCTATTGCTCTCTGGATCCTGGGCTTCACTAGCTGAGCTCTGCTCCGGCCTTTGGCTCATAACTCTGTCTAGGCATCGTATGGGGAATCTGGTGGGAGAACAGGGCTAGTGCTGCATTCTATGTGTTCTAAATCTCCTTTTCTTGATTTTGTTATTCTTTCAAACCCCGTAAGATCTTGGAAAGGGGCTTAAGATGCAAAACTAATTCACCAAAGGGTAGAACAGAAGGGGACCAAGTTTTATGGGAGCAGAAGGCTTCAAAGAAAATATCAAGTTTAGAAAAGGTCAATTCAGATTGGGGGCTACAGAGAAAAACATTTTTTAAAAAAATATATATCTCCAGTACATTTCTATGTGACATGTAGTTGGGCACTCTAAGTCCTTCTACTTCCTGATCAAGAGCACAGTGTATTCAGCGCACCATGTATTTCTTAATGTTCATATAAACACACATGCAGGCAGAGCAGAATCAAACAGAAAAAAAACATATACACACTCATCAAAACACACACACAGAGAGAGAAAGAGAGAGAGACAGAGAGAGACAGAGACAGAGAGAGAAGGAGAGGGAGAATGTAACAAATTACATTGCTACAGAAAAGAAAATAGGCATGTCCTATGGCTATTCTTGTGAGACCGCTCCAGCATCACGTTGCCTTTATCTAGCACAGTGGCAGAGTGACCAAACATCCAGCTCATGTAAACAGGGGGGATTCTATCTGCAGAATAATAGTAAATAACAAGAAAGGTCAGTGGAAGGATGAAAAAGACAAGCAAACCCCTTAACTACTGGCAGAGAGAATTCAAGGCTCCTATCATAGTCAGAGCGTTGGAAAGTGGCTTCATTTGGAAGAGCTCCCTCTAGCACACTGTCAGACTGAGTTACAAAGGCTTGATAGGATCCACTTTGTTAGCATCGCTAACTGCCTGAAGGAAGAGTTCAGTCAGTATTGATAATTACCTAGTAAGATGTACAAATCTGCTTATCTTCAGGCATACTACATATTGAATGTTATTTTCCCCAGAAATTTCCTTTCAGCTCAGAAATTAAAAACAAGATTCAGTAAATTTCTGTGCAATCAGTCTTCAGCCAATCAAGCTTTGCAAAGCAGTTGTTTTGCAGGTATAAGTGCAGAATTGTTGAATGATAACCTCGTACCTCACTAAAAGTAGATGATTGCTGCAACATTACAGGAATTTGCAAAGCAATGCATATTATATGAGTGCATATAATCTGCATTTGTCAGTTTCAACTGTGCACATATGCTGTGATTCTAAACATGAACAATTCTTAGAATTTCATGTTTCAGTTTCTTGTTTCTCTAAAAAGCAGCTTTTCAGAGAAACTTTCTTTACAAAGAAGTAGCGCAAGGAACTCTCTTACATGAACCATCCATGCCACTGACATTGATTTCTTGGGTTTTCCCATGAAAGTCTTTCCTTGCTGGAGAAACAGGTTTGAATAGGAAATCACAGACATGTAACAAAAAACACTCCTTTTGTTCAGCAGCTGGGAGGGGAGGCCAATGTTTAATTGTACATGCAAAAGAAATAGCTGTGTTTGCAGGCTTTTAGCTATCCCTACATGTTTGTCTGTAAGCACTTATTATAATAAATGCTTCAACTTATTATAATAACGAGGTCATCATTTTGACTGCATTTTATAGTTTGTTTAGAAGAAAGGTTTTATACATGTAAATGGGACATTTTCACCAGCCACTTGTGTAGCTAGCATATAAAATAAATTCATTAGAGTAAAATTAAATTTCTCTGGCAAAATGATCAGTAGGACTTTATTTTTGTCTGGGAGGCATTGGAGAATTGCAGTAACTTATCCACAACTGCAGATAAAAGAATTATTTGATCTGAGGAGAACTCAGAATATAATTCCAAGTGTTCCATGCGATTATTGAATGCCATTGTCCGTACTTCCTAATGATATAAACTCACTGAGGCTCTCTGACTGAAAACTACTACCACACTGAAAAAAAATCTGTGCATACACAGCATAACACAAAATTGTTTTCCTTAAAATTCCAAAATCAAGGTGACAGAAATGAATTAAATATGCCGTGAGATGTTACGAAATTAAAGTCTAATTTATATAATCTACAGCTTCTTGTTATTTCCAAGAAAATCTACCAAGATCTTACCTGACCTCTCTGAATAATTTTCAGTTTTCAGGATACTTATTTTAAAATCAGTTTTCAGGATACTTATTTTAAAATCAGACCACATCTACCAGCTCTAGTTTAATATTTACCATATCTAAGCAAATATTATGCAAATAATGGTAATCAAATACAATTAAAATATCAAAATTAGCTAGCAACAGCATTTTAGCATGTCATCTGTTTCCTTGGTGACCCTGAGCAAGATGCAAACACTTGTAACCAAAGTAGTGCCCACATGTCCTACATGTACTACATGGAAGATAAGCCCACTGAAGTCCTACAGCTTGCTGCCATGGGATAAATCTGGACCTGGAAAGATATAAAAACATTCCATACTACAATCAGACTGCATTAGAGTAGCAGATATTTAGACAAGGAAAATGATACCCTGAACACATCAAACTAACAGTTCTGATCATTGATACCTGAGTGCGCTCCTCATCATCTTTCTTCTTATCTGAAACTCTTTCCCCCTCTCCTTGAACTCCCTTCTGCCTCCTCCCATATGTTCCTTAAAAGCTTAGACCTGATTTTCCATAGTATTTTTATCTCTTCTTTGTCTCATTGATCAGTGCCAACGAGCCTGTCACAAGGTTTGCTCTTTTTTGCTCAAATATTTATGACTGAACACTTGTACGTAGTACTAAATTACAGTTTTGTTACAGCAGCCTAATATGAACCTGCATAGGTCTTTTTACACTTATAGTAACATACACACACATACACACACACACAAATACATACACACATAAAAGAAAAGACGTGATTCAAATTTTTCACATATTTTGAAATAAAAAAATTATTAATTGATTACATAGATATCAGAACTGATTTGGAACCAAAAGAAAGAATTAAAACTTTGTCTGCATTATTATTACTAATCTAAACAACATATTTCTAAATACAGGTTCGTAACTGTACCCAACTTGCCAGAGTGGATTCTAGATATTAAGGCGCTATAGGCAAAGTCATATTCTGGTGCCCCCTATGAGTTGGCTCATCTGTTGATTTTGTTAGGGATTTCAAAAACATGCCCTTTTTTTTAAAATTATATTTAACTGAATATTTAACTGTTACCTTATGGAATACACTGTTCTTTGCTTTTTAATTGTATTTTTTGGAAGTATTTCTCCATTTTTGTATCCTCCATGTCATAGAATCCCCCCTAGATCAGTGCCTACCTAGCCTAGAACCAACTTTTTAACATTCCTTCAGAACTATATAAACCAAGACCACCTAGCTAGAATATTAGTGCTGAATCAACAAACACTCTCAGAGCACATTCCTATGTATAAAAAGTTGACTACTACTCATTTGGCAATAATCAAACAAATATGTTTTAATGGAGCCATGGCACCACTCTTATAACTAGTACGAGTTCTTCTGAAGCAGTTATTTCCTTCATCTGTTGCCTTGCTGTCTCTTTCCTCTAGAAGCTGATAGCAGGGAAGGCTCTCATCATTCCATCTTTTTAATACTCTCCTCTTGTGAACTTAGAGAGAGTATATCCACACTGCACCCTTAAGCTGTTCCTGTCCTGTATTCAAACTAATTCAGCTCTAAAGAAAATCTAGTCTAGACTGAGATCCTTGGACAATATTTTGCAAGTTATTTGTCTAGTCAGGCTATCATGTCCACCCTTTGGTCAGTTCTTGCTACTGTTTCCTCCACTGCCTGTTCCAGGAAAGCAGTGGAAGTTTTAAATGGACATATACATTTTATGTATGTATGTACAAATTTAAATTTAATTTATATATACAAAGTTAAAACATCAAAATGTAGGCACAGCACCCAGCTTTAAAATAAACATTATATTCATACTGTCCTATTGATCGTCCAGAACTACTTAGAAATGGTAGCTCCAACATAAGAGTGTTTTTAAGCCCATCACCCTCAAGTGATTGAAAAAAGATGAAAAGATTTACTATTAGCCTTAGTTTACAACAAAAGAAGTCCAGGGGAAAAGAGGTAGCTCAAGCAAAAAAAGACAGCATTTTTTTTTTTTTAAAGTTCACATTTCTGGCAAAATTTGAACTAGTGACCTCGTATTTTTAATTACAATGTAATTACTATTACAATTCAGGTATGGATTTTATTATGGCATTCCTGGTAAAAGTAGCTGTAGAAGGCATTAGATACCATGGTAGCCATTGATTCAGTTAAGAAGAGCATTCTTGTCTGTATGAAGTAGCCAATGTATTTCTGAAGTTGGCCTGTAAATAAAGTGCATCAGGCAAAAAAGACAGGAGCATTCAGGTCAAAACTTTTAAAAAAGAAAATTTAAAACTGCAGCAGGAAAATGTGCCCAGAGAGTGTACTTGCAGCAGGAGGGGTATGAATACAGAGCGATGCCATCTGTTCCCACACTTCAAAAATGGTAGCTGGTCCATTCTAGTGACAAGGCCAGGCAACTAGACAACCTCACAATGACAAGCCCAAATTTAAATGGAGACCCAAGCCTGCTCTCCAGTTGACTCGAACACCTTAAATACTTGAAAATATGGTCACAGTCAAATTTTTAATATACTCTGGGTTTTTTTCAGATCATATTGGATTGTATTCACTAAATTTCATGAAAGTTTGTTAACAAAATAACAATTTTTAACTGAATGCAATTATATTTTAATTCATCTAGAGAATGAAATTTTAAAATGTTAAAGATAAACTACCATCCACAGCTGATACCCAATTCTCTAACTAAAATTAACAGGGAACATCTCACTGATTTTTCTCTAAGGAAGGTTGAAAAAGAACATCTTTGGTAAAGTTATCAGAACAGACTTTTTTAAATAATTGTTGGCTTAGTTATAGTGACTGAAGCAACTGCAGCAAAAAAAACTTTTAAAAAATAGCTGTGAAATGAATTATTTTATAGTTAAAGGGTATCAGAGGATAGGAGCTAACCACAGAAATAATTACCCATGGGGTGAATAGGAACCTGAGAACCATTAAGTTGACCAAGTTGGAAGAACAAAATATGAGCCAGCATTCTTTAAAAAATTATATTGATTGTTATCAAAACACACAAGCTGTAACCTAATTAATTAATTAAAGAAACATGACAACTCAGGTGAAAAAGACAAGGATTTCTCTGAATTTTAGAGAGTAACATCAAACAAGATAAACAGTACAGGTAAGCCTCACTTAACAACCCCAACTGGGACCTGTAATTCCATCGGTAAGCAAAGAGAAACACCATTTGACCATTCTACTTAGCATTGGCAGTTCTGATTGTAGCCATTGAGTGAATCACCCATGCTTGTTAAGCAAAACATCCATTGACTTTGCTTGTTGGAAGCAGCTGGTTTGGTGGCAAATGGCAATCACATGACTGCAGGACACTGCAACTGTCATAAATGTGTGACAGTTGCCAAGTGGCTGAATCGTGGTCATGTGACTGCAGGGATACTGCAACTGTCATAAATGTTAGTACTGGTAAATCTTTCTTTTCATCAGTGTTGTAACCTTGAACAGTTGAAAAACAAATGGAATAGGGATTTCAGATTTAGATACTGTACCTCAGAGGTCCCCAACCTGTGGGCCAGGCCCAGTAGAGGGCTGTGGCCTGCTGGCTACTGGGCTGTGGGACAGGGTGGCCAATGCACACATGTGTGCATGCACACACCCCTACTTGTGGTAGCACCATGGCTGCAGGGTACAAAATGGGCTGCTGCCATGCCTCGGGGTGCAAAAATGGGCCACCGCTGTGCTGCAGGTCACAAAAACAGGACACTGCCATCCCTCGGGGAAATGGGCTGCCGCCACGCTGTGGGTGCAAAAACGGTCAGCGCTGTGCTGTGCAAGTGCTAGCCCCGCCCCGTTTGCATCACATGTGATAACCCAAGTTGGTAACATCACCAGTGCTGATGTTCCTATTTGGGTAATGAAACATCTGCAAGGAACAACCAAACTCAGAAAGCAACAAAGTTCAAACCTGAATTACAAATATTATCTTCTATTGATTGTCAGTCTCTCTCAGCCCAACTCACCTCACAGTTATAGGACAAATAGGAGGAAGGAGTATTAGGTATTTTGCCATCTTGAATTATTTATAAAAATAATAAAAGAGGAATAAAAATCTAAAAAACAAATAAAGAAACTTGGATTAAAATTACATTATAGTTTGGATTGCTGGTTATTTCATGGATTCTGGTCTCAGTAGGCTCAGTTATTGACAGGTTTGCTCCATAAGCTTTACCTCAAATTATTTTGCTGGTCAAACTATCCAAAATGAACTGGGCCACCCCTCCATTGATAACAAGATATCTGTAGCCATCTTCCTCATCAAAACAAGATTGTTGATTATCCATAGAAGCAATAGAGTGGATCATAGCTTTTCCAGAATCTAATTTCTCAGGAAAGATAGGACTAACAGCAGCCCCAGACTAAGCACATTCCGAATATCTGTGCACACTGGTGAGATCACAGCTATCTTTGTCAAAGCAAGCTCCAATCTGTCATTTCTTTATTTAAGGTTCTGACAGCCTCTCTCAAGGGGGCTTTACCTGAAACGTTTCTGCTTAATATAACATGACTTAGGCCTAATGAATAAGCACCTCTTCTGCAGTCTATTTTCTCTGAGCCTTGAGCCTGAAAGGAATAGATTCATGGGCATGTTGGAAGAATTCAAGAAAGACACACAAAGAAATCTGTCACTTGCACAATGTAGTGCACATGTAGCTCTGAAATAGGACTATTTGAGAAGAGAAAGGAATACCATGATTTTGTTATGATTATTTTGCTTGGTGGGCTTCTGGATTCATCTTCCCTTATTTTGTAATTGTTGTGAAGGTTCTACATGAATTCCTGTGCTGCATGAAAAGGACAAATGCTATTACTAAACATACTTTCTTGTCAATTCCAAGACGGATAAGAAAAAATCCTATGCTGCTGCAGAGCCCTATTGGATCATGGACTTGGTGACACTATGGATTCACTTCTGAGCTTATTGACTTACATACAAAACTACCAGCTTCTTTATTTACGAGAACCATTTATTTTCTAATCAGTCTATGATATAAACACAGATAGAATGGATCCATTGAAATTGAACTGCACAGAGTAGTTTTATTGAAAAAGAAGTTAATATCAAAGTAAAGGAGTAATTTATGTTAATAAGATCACAGTGGCAAAGAACAGAATCGGAAATTGCTTTTTTTATAAGAGGTCCAATTAATTGGATTAATTCTTCATTTAAAAGCAGTTTGTGCACAGCTATAATGACTGACCCAGTCTTTTGCAAAAAATAAAATTGTTCTATCTCTAGACATAAGGCAGAGAAAGAACTGAGAGTGTCTTCCCCCTCTCATGTCTCTTGCTGTTCTGTCTATTATGTTATTTTTATTAGAATGGGATTTTTCACTGGAAACTTGCCTTGAAGCAATTTTATGAATATGGTAAACTGCTAGCTCTAGACCATAGGTGTCAAACTCACCATGTCATGTGACGTGCCACAATGTATCATGATGTTGTTTGCATTGCCGGAGCTGCTCTAAACCAATGAAGGTGAACTTATGGTACATGTCAAAGGTGACATGTCACAGTGTTTCAGCATTCATCAATACCCAAGATCTATTCTTGAAAGCATGACCCAGTCTCACGGGACTTTCAGAGGCCACATAAGAATGAGGTGTACACATGTGCAGCCCATGGGCCCTCTGTAAATCATTCAAGAATAGGGCATGCTTTCACGTGGCTTTTGCAGGCTGAAGAGGTTGTGGAAGAGCATTCTCTAAGCTGCTTGCACAGAAAGAGAAGCCCACCTGATGGTAAGCAATGAATGGCAGATCCTGGGAAGTGCTGAGCCATGGGTGCAATCACGCTGTTCCTCAATGCCTTGGGGAATGGTGTGAGCAGCCTTTCCAAGTGGCACCATTGATGTTAGGGCTACAGTTGAGTTGCCACTTCAGGCTCAGATTCTTATGATGACAAATTTCTCCTTCAGTGAACAGAGGAAGGCACCAAAAGATCAGTCATGTTGACTTAATGCTAATGTAGGAAATAACAAAATGTTGTTTTTGCATCAGACCAAGTTTAACAAATACTTGGAAAATGAACGTGGCCTAGAATAATAAGAAAAAGCAAAGGTTAGAAGAACAGGAACTGTCTACGGTCTTAAAAAAAGCTAGCTGACAGTTTAACCACAAGAGCTTGCACATAATAATGAACCTAACTGCTTATGCCTGTGTAGATGGGTTCCAAAAAAACCAGATGGGTTCTTAGAGAACAGGACCTGTGGGCTAGGCAAAACTGCATGCACACACTGCTAATAGGGAAACTAACTTAGAAAGGGCAAAAGCAAATGGGGAGCATGGGTAGGACAGGGGTAGGGGATTCACACGGGACGAATTAGGTGTTCCAGATAAGGTGTAAGCCTTGTGGTCCTTGTCACATGGGATTGCAAGGGAGGGACTTGCACTTTGGCCTAGGGAATAAAATGCTGATGAAATCTATCTAGCCACCCGCTCTTGCAGGAACATATTTTTCAGTAAGCTTGCTGCTTCACTTAATGACTCTGTCAAATTCTTGGAAGCTGAATGTGTTTCTCACACTAATCAGCCAGGAAGAGTAAATTGAGGAAGTGAAAGTAGCAGAACACTAGTGAGAATAACTATGTGGTGCTAGGTTTCTTCATTTTAAGAGAAATTAAACTTGAGCATACAGTAATTAAGCATGCAACTTAGATTTCCGAATAGTGTGTTTTAATAATCTAAAAGCAATGCTAAGAAACATTCAATGGCAGGAGAAGTTAATGGGAAAAGGAGCTCAGGACAAATGGGAGCTCTTAAAGAATAACATACTGCAGTAGAAGCACAAGTGCAAACAATTGCAAAGAAGGCAGAACAGTAGAAGTCAACGCAGCTACTGAAAAGGACTAATAAATAGTGTGTGTAGGAGAGAGAGAGAGAAGCAAACTCTACATATGAAATAAAAACAGAGCCAGGTCATGAAATAAAAATCTAGGCTGGTTTCTTCAGAATGATGCAGCTGATGTTGGGAAAGTAAAAGCTTAAAATAAGCTGAGGCTAACAAAGAATCCTAAGAATAACAAATACAGATTCTTTGTTAAATATGGTTAGAAATTACCTTTTTAAATCAGATGAATTGCATCCTAGGAATGGTGAAGGAATTAGCTAATATGGCCAAACTCTTAATATTATTTTTGAGAAATCCTGGAGAACCAATTAAATAAATGACTAGGGCAGAGCCAATGTTTTCCCTATTCTCAAAAAAGAGAGAAAGATCCAAAATATTGCATAGTAAACAGCCGGCATCAATCTAAGGCAGATTACAGAAACATTGAATTTTAAACACCTTGAGAACAATGAGATAATTACCAAGAATCAGTTTGAAGTTTCTTCCTTACATGATATATTTCAAGAATGCTATATGCAAGTGCTGTCTTGACTTCATCACAACATTTGACAGTGGGCATGACTTATACTCATTGGCAAGCTAGTTAAATGTGGGTTGGATGGTATGACAATTAAGTGAATACAGGTGACCTGAAAATTTTACTCAAAGATTGTTCATCAGTGGCTCCTCAACAAACTGGAAAGCAGTTTTAAGTTGGATTATACAAGGTTTAAACTTGGTACTTTTATCCTTCAATATTTTTGGTGACAATATGGGTGAAATGGTGGAGGTAGTATCAGTAGCACAAAATTGGATTGGATGGCTAATATTCTAGAAGAAATAAATAAAATACAAAACAATCTCAGTACATTAGGCCACATAAGGAAACTTAACAAAGGCAAGTGCAAAGTTTTCAGTTACAAATAAAAATCAACTCTGCATGTATGGAATGGGTGATGTTTGATTTAATAACGGTATTTATGAAAATGATTTTGGAACAGTAGTTGTTTGTAAGCTGAATATGAACCAGCTCTGTGATACGGCTACAGAAATGACAAATGCAATTTTGAGCTACATCAAGAAAAGTATATTTTCAAATCACAAATACTAATAATTCACTTCATCACCTCACCTTGCCATATTTCTCTGCACCATAGTTCCAAAATGATTCAGAGAAATCGAAACTGGTTCAGAGAAGGACTTCGCCTCAACCCATCCAAGACCGAGTGGCTGTGGTTTCCGGCGTCACATCGTAGCCAGTTGGTTCCATCTCTGGCTATCGGGGGCGAGTCATTAGCCCCCGCAGAGAGGGCTCGCAACCTGGGCGTCCTCCTGGATGCTCGGCTGTCTTTAGACGATCATGTGACGGCCGTGGCCAGGGGGGCTTTTCATCAGGCTCGCCTGGTACGCCAGTTGCGCCCCTTTCTGGATCAGGACGCCCTACGCACAGTCACTCAAGCCCTCGTTGTTTCCCGCCTGGACTATTGCAATGCTCTCTACATGGGGCTCCCCTTGAGGTGCACCCGGAGGCTCCANCTCCCTTCGACCAGTCCGCTCCCACAGAGAGGGCCTTCTTAGAGTGCCGTCGGCCAGACAATGCCGGCTGGCGACCCCCAGGGGGAGAGCCTTCTCTGTGGCAGCTCCTGCCCTCTGGAATGACCTACCCCCCGACCTACGTACAGTTGCGGACCTGCGCCTTTTTCGCCGAGCCCTGAAGGCCCATCTATTCCGTGCGACCGGCCTGGCGTAGTTTGGATTGTGTTTCAGTGGGGGGTTTTGTATGGGTGTGTTTTTAGAACAGGCCTATTATTCAATTCGATTTTAAAACAGAAACTATTTATTTATTCGTGGTTTTTAGTATCGCCTGTTCACCGCCCTGAGTCCCGCAAGGGAGATAGGGCGGTATATAAATTTAATAAATAAATAAAAATAAACAAAGATGTTTAGAGGCCTAGAAATAGGTCCTATTAAGAGAGATTGAAGGAACTGACATCTTTAGCCTTAAGGAATGATAACTGAGGTTAGATACTGTATGCTGGCACTCTTTGATTAACTGAAAGGATGCCAGCCACACAACTGTTTTCTCTTATTCAGAGTGAAAGAGATGGAGTAATGGCTTTATGTTACAGGAACGTAGATTCTAACTAAATGCCGGAAGTTATTTTTAACAGTAAGAACATATCTCATTGAAAACTAGTAGATTTGCCTTCATTAAATATATTCAAGCAGTAGCTGTATAGTCATCTTTCTGAGATGCTTTAATTTGGATTCCTGCACTGAACAAAGGTTTACACTCTGTAGCCTAAATGGCTTCTTCCATCTCAGTGATTCTGTAATACTGTTCTCTCCCATTATTCTTGAAAGACTGAAATAATTTAAATAATTCTTTCTACTGTATAATTATTTAGTAAAACCTGAGGAACATGTGGCCTGTTTCATAGGGACCTCATGACTGTTTATACACAAAGTGATAGGTTTAATCTTAACTAGAGAGTATCAGAAGCTGATACTTAATATGAAAAAGGTGGCAGAGGAATTTTAAAATTGATTAGGTGGAAAGGCCACAGGATGTGAAGAGCATCAACTTCAAGAAAAAATATCTGCAGTCGATGAGACTGAAAAGTATTCTGATTATTCAAAACGGGATGGTGTGGAACTAGAACATAAATATAGTTGTTTCAGAAAACTGTAGAATCACAAGAGCAAAGGTATATGCCAAGTTAAAAAAAACCCCAAGGAGACTTAATGTTTAAATTCAAATACTGGGCACTTCCAAGTCAAAATCAGAGTTGGAATGCTTGATCTTAGATTTAGCAAGCATTTCTGAAAGGTGGAGGAGGATTAACCTATTACAATTACTCTGGAATCCAAGTGCTGCAAGAAAAGACAGGGAAGGCCATAACAGAAATGATAGTGCTCTCTATTTCAAATGGGGCATAATCCCTCCAATTAGAATCAACACCAAAGCAATGTTTTCCATAAAATCATTGTGGGTACTATGATGGGTAATTTAGTGCTGAGGTTACACTGTCTCATTTCTTTCCAACACAGTCAAGAATTTCAACTGATGTGATGAAACCAAAGAGGCATCTGGAAAAGAAAACTAATATTGTATTGGATGAATTCAATTTCTCTCACATAAACTGAGAAAATACATGTTCTGAATATAACAAAAAGACCCTATTTCTAGCTACCTTAAATATTTGCCCCTTAGAGCATCTAACTAAGGGCAAACTGTAACCATGGATATAATTCTAAATAGTGCCCACGACTTTGTCACTAATATAAATGTTTTGATAAGATGGATTGTACAGCTACTGCATTCAACATGCAAGTATGACAAGTAGAGGCAGCAACACAATGAATGTTCAACATGCTGTGAATGTTGTTATGGCAATTAGTTCTACTGCATCAAATATACTAGATCACAAATAAATATGGAAAGCTATTTAGTCTATAGTTTAAATGTACAAGTACCAGATACAGTACATGCATTTAAATTCTGTGGAGTATGTTTGATGATATGCCACAAGAAAAGGAAGGACAGTTCGCTTGTAATTCTGCTTCCTATCCTATTTCATCAAACTGGATGAAGCCACTCTGGGGCTGGCCATTTCTATGACGCTCCTACCCATTGTAGTGTGTCGGGTATTTCTTCACATAACATATGATCTAATAAACATAAACTTTCAATTAAATTTTTATGACTTCTGGATAAACCACATGTGCTCATTTTGCAGATTTTACACCCCTGATAGAATTAAGAGCATTTGTTCAAATGCCTTGTTGACCGTTAATATTGCAAGACCTCATTTCTGAATGTTATGGTCTGTTACCCAATTTTAATAGTGGCCAGTGCCTGGTATGTAGTTTTGTTTGTTTATAGAAGTAGATTATTGTTATGGTGCAAAGAGAAACAGAGAAGGAAGAATGGCTCACCTCTCTGCAGGAAGCAGGTTCTATGGACAGTAATCACTCCCATGCTCAGCTTGGTATTGTTCAGATATGTTCATTGAAACCACTTTTGTAATTATACAACAAACACCAGATTGACTTTTATCATTAAGCGGCAGACAGGATATTTTTACTTACAGTTTAAAAGTAGAATACTATATTGCCTGTGAGTCATATTATTGTCATTTGTTAACAAATGGCTTCTTTCTTGTTTCTTTTTAATTTGTGTACTAAAAGAGGGAGCAAATTGCCAGGATAGAAAACTGCAAGAATTTGTCGAAGTAGTCTCTGAGGATAATTAGATGCAACTAAACAGAAAAGGATATGTGATATTGTATCACCTTATCATACAACTCATTCTATGTTGATTTCCACTTTAATGATCTTAAAGTGGAAATCAACATAGAACAAGGTGCTCAACAAGGCGAAGCAATATCCTTTTCTCAGCCTGCCTTGAAGAAGTATTTCGCAAATTAAACTGAGCAAAAGATGGAATAAAAGTCAATGGCACCTATTTAAATTATTTAAGATATGCAGATGTCATTCTCTTCTCACAAGACCCGGAAGAACTACAAAGACACATACAAGAGTTGCATAAAGCAAGAGAACCATTTGGCTTAAAAAAAAAAAAAACTTGGAAAAGATCCAGGTTATGTTTAATAAATTCACTAAAAAAAGAAAATGTTTATATCTGGAGAAGAACTAGACATAGTAGACCACTACATATACCTTGGCCAACAGATCTCAGTGGAAGGTGATACAATAAAGAAAATTGAACGGTGCACTAAATGTGGTTGGCAGGCATTCAGCAAGCTAAGTATAATTTTCAAGAACAACCTCCCCCTATGCCTGAAGAGAAAAGTTTTCGATGTAACATATGCTGGTGAAACATGGACACTAACCTCATAATCAATACAAAAACTACGAGTAGCATAAAGAGCCATGGAAAGATACACGCTCAGCATTACAAGACAAGATAGAAAGATCTGCACATGGATTAGAGAACAAACAAATGTATATGATATCATCAAGAGAATAAAATAATTGAAATGGAAATGGGCTGGTCACTATTTGAACTAACCTACAGTTTATGCCGTATAAGCAGTCTCTTTACTGGGTGGCACATGACATCAGGAATACATTATATCTTCCCTATATTAATTTCCTGCATTGACTTCCAGTGCAATTCAGTGAACGAGCTTTAATCTATAATGTCCTGTGCAGTTTGGCACCTAGAACTGACTTCTTCAGCCAGAATTGACTTTCCAATTTGCTTATTGGCAATACTCCACTTCCATGAGATGTTGTCGGCGGGGCGGGGGGGATAGGGATTGATGTGCAGAGGTGCTGCTTTTCAATTGTGGCACCTTTCCCATGAAACAGCCTCCCCAAGAAATTAGAGGGTTTTTTTGGCAGCTGCTGAAAACTGGCCTCCACCAGGGATTCTTTCCTATCTGTAACTGAGCACTGATTATTGGAATATTACTATTGTCTATGTTCTCATTCAGTGGATTTTTCATTGAATAATTTATTTGCTCGCTAATTTATTTTCTTATCATGAATGATTTAAACGATATACACCCCCAGTGTTAACCACAGGAGGTCCAAGTAGTTTACAGAAATAAACAAATATAATTAATAATAACAATCAAAAAGACTAGTTGACAGTTACTCATTTTATGTTTGCCACTTAGCATTATTTGATCATCTTAAAAAATGAAAGGTGGATGTGATCTATTTCAAATAATTGATTTACAAATTGTTAGGAATTTGGAATGAATTTTATTATATAACAACATGTATTATTACTATTATTGAATGAAGTTCATATATCAAAGCTAAAACTAGTAGAAGAAATCCAAATTGTGGGAGACGTTTGTAACTCTCTCTAGTTATAAATAGCATTTATAGCTCTTCTAACATCAAAGCTGCATATGTCAACGCTGCAACGATCTTGGCTGAAGCCGTTTCCGCTTCGTTTTTGGTTTCCATAGTAATGGGAAGGGGGATGAGTGATTTTAAGGTTAGAATAAATAATAAATTGTCCTGTGGGAACCAAGGTCATTGCTGCCTGGGTTTTGGCGGGCTGAGCCTTCTGTTAGAAAGCCCGCCAAAGTAGTTTATTCGGGAATGTTATTAATGACATAGTGCTGGGGTGGGAAATTCAACTTTGTAACATTGTAACCTTTGGAAGGGAACTCCAGTCTTGATTTCACTTTTGACCGTGCCGATACTTTGTAGCCAATAAATATGTTCTTTAAGGAAACCTCTTGCCTTAGAGTTCTGTTTTTACTGGTCTTATCCATCAGAACCATGACATTAAGCCAAGACTCCAAAAAAATTTTAAACTTGGGGTCCTGAGCCCCAGTCACCTACCTAATCTTTGGGAGGACAACAAAGACTCAGGGAAGACATCGAGATGGAGAAGAATATGTATCCCCTCCCTTTAATGAAAGACATGTTGGCCTATTTAGCAAAAGAAAGTTTTTTACCAAATTAGACCTAAGAGAGGCGTACTATCGAGTGAGAGTAAAAGAAGGAGATGAGTGGAAGATGGCTTTTAACAGGCCCCTGGGAAGTTTCCAGTTCAAAGTTATGCCTTTTGGTCTTCAGGGGGGCCCTGCCGTATTCATGCAATTGATCAATCAAGTACTGCATGTTCACCTGTATAAAGGGGTTCTAGTCTACTTTGATGACATCCTCATTTACACAGAGATCATGGCAGAGCATGTAAAATTAGTGCATGAAGTACTCAAAAAACTCTAAACGCTAAGCTTTATGCTAAACTCTCAAAATGTGAGTTCCATCAAACGCATCTAGATTACTTAGGATATAGAATTTCCAGTGAAGGGGTGCAGATGGATCCAGCCAAAGTAAAAGCTGTAATAGAATGGCAACCCCCACGAATCCGCAAACAACTTTAAAGTTTTTGGGGATTTGCAAATTTCTACTGGCAATTCATCCCCTCTTTTGCTGAGATAGCTTTGCCAATTACTAAACTATTAAAGACTGGAAAAAATGGGGGGAAGCCAGGACCTTGTCAGCCCCTGCCATGGTCTATAGAATGCCAAACTGCTTTTGAGAACTTAAAAAGACTGTTTGCAGCTGAACCTGTTCTCAAACACCCCAACCCTGAGGAGCAATTCATCATCCAAGCCAATGCTAGTGATGTAGCTGTAGGGACAGTCCTTTTGCAAAGAAACCAAAAGGGAGACTTACAACCCTGTGCCTACACCTCCAAGAAATTAACAGACACTGAGTGAAGGTGGGCTGTTTGCGAGAAGGAAGCTTTCATGGTGAGGTGGGCCCTGCTAACTTAGCATCATTACATCGAGGTGGGCAAGGTGACTTTTGAAGTATGGACTGATCATAAAAATTTAGAGGCATTGAAAACCCCCCATAAATTGTCTCCCAAACAAGTTCATTGGGTGCAGTATTTTAACCATTTCAATTTTACACTATATCCCAGGGGGAAAAAATTTCTTGGCTGACATCTTGTCCAGAATGCCCCAGTATAAAAGTCACAATGAAAAGATTGTGAACTCCATCATTCCATAACCACAGTCAATCTCTCAGATAACCCCGGGAGGGCAATTGCAGACAAAACCACCTGAACATGACAGCCCATTAATGAAAAAACTTAAGGAGCAATTAAAAAATGATATCTGGTTCCAGGAAGATAAAACCATATTGAATTATCAAGATGGGCTAGCCTGGAAGGGATCCAAACTGTATTTGCCAGAAACGCTTAGAATTCACAGCCACAATATCAAACAGGCTGGCCACTTAGGATTTCTAAAACTTTACATTTGGTCAGGAGGCAATTTTGGTGGCTGGGTATGAAAAAGGATGTTGAAAATTATGTAAAAAGCTGTGCTACGTGTGCAACTATGAAAAAACATCCCAGTAAGCTTCCTGGATTATTGCAACAAGTAGCAGACCCTTCCCAACCCTAGGAGGAGATTGCCATGGACTTTATTGTGGAATTACCGGAAAGTAGGGAAAATATGGTAATATGGACTATAATTGACCTTTTTTCAAAGCAGACTCACTTCATAGCCTGCTCCAGTCTCCCCTCTGCAAAGAAGTTAGCCAGAATGTTCCTTAAGCATATATACCATCTACACGGAGCACCAAAACGGATTATTTCAGATAGGGGAGTTCAATTTACTGCAAAATTTTGGAGGGACTTCCTTAAGCTGATCGGATCCACACAAGAACTATCATCAGCTTTTCATCCGAATACGAATGGAATGGCTGAGAAAGCAAACTCAATGGTGGAACAATACATTAGATGCTATGTTGATTACCAACAGACAACCTGGACTGAACTCCTCCCTTTTGCTGAAGTAGCTTATAATAACACCATACATAGCAGTACTGGACTCACTCCTTTTAAAATAGCTACTGGTCAAGGTAATGTATTCATTCCTATGCCTGAATACCCGCAGGATCCTCCCACTTCTCAAACCTTAGATCAGTGGGTGACCTCTTGGAAAACTGTTTGGGATAATGTGAAAAAAGCTTTGGCAAAAGCCTCAAAAATTTACAGAGCAGGCAGACAAGAAACGGGCTCCTCAGAAGCCATTTAATGTGGGGGAGAAAGTCTATCTCTCTATGAAGTATTTGAGACTCAAATTGCCTAGTAAAAAGTTAGGACCAAAATTCCTTGAGCCTTTCCCCATAGTTTGAATGATAAACCCTGTTACAGTAGAATTAAAAGTCCCTCAATTTTTGGGAAAGGTCCACCCTGTTTTTCACTGCAATCTATTGAAACCTTTCAAGGAGTCCTCCTTAAGACCTGCTCCAACAAAGGCACCTGGTCCCTTTGTAGTAGAGGGAGAAACCCATTATGAAATAAAACGAATTCTTGATTCTAGGTTGTACAAAGGAAAATTACACTATTTAGTACAGTGGAAAGGATACCGACTATCAGAAGCCACTTGGGTAAAGAGTGCTGATGTTAAGGCAGATAGATTAATATGTAGATTTTTTGTTAAGCACCCTCATAAGCCTTGGGGAGATTCCTAACTCTAACTCTTCTTTGTCTACAGGATTTCTCCTTTCTCTAGGGGATCCAAATGTCAACGCTGCAACGATCTTGGCTGAAGCCATTTCCGCTTCATTTTCGGTTGCCACAGTAATGGGAGGGGGGATGAGTGAATTTAAGGTTAGACTAAACAATAAATTTTCCCATGGGAACCAAGGTCATAGCTGCCTGGGTTTTGGTGGGCTGAGCCTTCTGTTAGAAAGCCTGCCAAAGTAGTTTATTGGGGAATGTGATTAATGACATAGTGCTGGGGTGGGAAATTCAACTTTGTAACATTGTAACCTTTGGGAGGGAACTGCACTCTTGGTTTCACTTATTGACTTTGTAGCTAATAAATATGTTCTTTAAGGAAACCTCTTGCCTTAGAGTTCTGTTTTTACCGGTCTCATTTATCAGAACCATGACAGCATATCTTTAAGCAGCATATGCTATATACCATAACATGGAGCTCATGTTTTACTCTAGCCCATAAAAATGCCTACAATTGTAATGCAGCCTAAAAACTGGATACATCTCTAATGCCTATTAGGCTACTTATTCAGTCTTTTATTTCCAGACACAGAAATTGGTTGAGGGGGGGCAGCCTGTAATTTTAAATGACATACAAAACTGGGTTCCTATTCCCTACTTTTGTCCTCTCCATCTTCTCTGCTCTCTCTGATCAGAGAAATGGATATGGTGTCGCCTATAAGAAATATGCAGGTCTGTCTGTCTCAGTCAATGCCAGCTGGCCTTCATGATGGAATGTGTCTTGCTCAATTGTGCATCCTGAAGGCAGAAGCTTGCCCATATAAACAATATTGCTGTGTTGCCCTAGCAAACCTGTTGAAATGAGTATCAGTTATTTACAAGTATTTAAAGAACAAAGCAAAACAGAAAAACCCTGCTGGGCTGGCATTAGAAAACCAGCAATGATTAGAAAATCAGTAATAAAAAATTCATAAATAACCTTCTAGGCTAGAAGAACTGCTATTTATTGTATTTACTGAGTGGCTGCTTGGGAGCCTGGAGGCTGAAATTCACACCGAACCACTCCTAAAATAAACCAGAACTGCGCTGTACAGATTAACACACAAAGCACACGGCAACACAGACTGCCTGCACAGATCACAGCATAAAGAGAACCTGCTCAGCTCTCCATGTATGTTTCTTTAATGCAATTTCTTAAATGGAAATAAACTCTTTATTCTTTCTTGCTGTGCTGTTTACTTTCTCCCACCTGTTCTTCTCTGGCAAATTTTGCTGCTTCAATCTGTTCTTCTGAGGAATCAACAATTTGAGCTAAACCCTCAGGGTAGCAATATTCTAGAGTAAACAGTGGTTTCTCAAAATGTCTTGTGACGCTGATTCTTGATAAAGTCACAATTTTCTTTATTTTTATGCACCTAATACACAATTGCCATTTATCCCAAGTGATGCAGAATTTGCCAGAGGGTAAGTGAAGATATGGGCAGCTGGAGAAAATGAATATATATAGTAACCTGCCAATCTCTTGGCAATTAGATCAATTTGAACTACTGGCTGGAGCAGGGAAGACACCAATACATATGTAACAATTCTTACAACCTGGATATCTCCAGGGCCAGCCCAATACTTTAACCATTACATCAACTTACTTCTTTTGGGGGACTCATACTTTCATCTTCAAAGGAATCATAATTAGCCTGAATATGTGTAAGCTCAGAACTTGAATATTATAGGATATTTCCATTAAACTGTTACAATATTATTCGAACCTGATATAATTCCTGAAATAATATACCCTGAGATATATCTAAGAAAGTGAAATATAGATAAAGCCTCAAGGAAACCCACAGTGAAAACAGTTATGGAAAGGACACAAATGCTGCTTTTGTTGCTAACATGTGTAACCCTACCTATTTTGTCTTTTTTTTATTAAGCTTTTAACCAAGCTATTTTTGGATATGCTTGGTGACAACAGTTGGGACTATCGGTGAAAAAAAAAGTTCCATCAGACTTTCTAACTTCTTGAGATCTCGCGAGAAGTTAGAAAGTATGATGGAACTTTTTTTTTTTTTACCGATAGTCTCACAAACACGCGTCAAAGGCTGAGAAGCAAACGGAGAAATGGAATGCAGCTGAAAGGCAGGTTAGTAAGAAATGCTTGGGGGAGGCGGGGGCGGGTGCAGCAACACCCTACACGAGTATTGATGCAGGTTGCTCACGGACGGACTGAAGGCCTAGGACTGGAGCAACGGTGCATGTGCCCACAGAGAGGGCTCTGCATGTCGCCTGTGGCACGCGTTCACCACCACGGCAGTAGATGATAGTTTCTGTCCTCCTCTCAGACCTTAACTGACAGGTAAGAGGGTAAATTTGTCTGAGAAATTAGTTTCTCTTTTGTAACCCTTAAATGATTCCTATTAATGTTCTCCACCACCACAGCATAATATTTATCTATAGTCTGGTCAGTAAATTGGTTGTTCTTTTCCTCCTCTCAGTAAAATGGTGAGACCAACATCTAGAGTTTGGAAACATTTCCACAGTGCAATTTCTGCTGAGAGCAAAACTGCAATTTGCAAATATTGTGAGAAGAAATATCATTTTCCAAATGCTACAAGGATGACAAAACACATCCCTGCATGCCAGAGGTGCCCTAAATATATTGAAAAATACTTTATGGAATTAAATAATGAGGACCAGAATGAAAGTGCAAATAGCTTTTCCTTCCAGAGTTCTAATTCCAGAAACACTCTTTCTGCTGCTTCTGGATCATCACAAAGTGTTTCTTTACCAGCAGCATCTTCAAGTAAGGAAGTGTTGCAAACCACTACCTCACAAAAATACACAATACCTTCATTTATAGATAAAATGATATCTGAAAATCAGGAGAAAATTGATCACGCTCTTGCAAGCGCAATATATCCTTCTGGACTAGCATTGTCAATAACTGAAAATGCATACTGGCAGGAAGCTTTTAAATTATTATGATCCTCATACCATTTGCCAAGCAGACATTCCTTGAGCAAGCTTCTTTGGGAGTCAGAATATGAACGTGTGATGGAATCTGTACCAGGAAAAATCAGTGAAGCAGTGAAGTCTTACAGTACTTACAAATGCATAGACAAATGTTCGGGGAGAAGGAATCATAACTGTGATAACACCTCAACCAGTCTTTTATAGAAGCATTGAAACTGGAGAGAACAGACATACTGCAGAGAGTATCAGCAGTGAAATATGTGCAGTTTTAGAGAAAATTGAGGGTATTGGTTTTGCTGACTGACAATGCAAGTAATATGAAAGCTGCATGGGAAATCATAATGAAAAGTATCCACATATTACTGCAATAGGATATGCATCTCATGGACTAAACTTACTTCTTAGTGACTTCATGAAACTAGACACCGTTCAAAGGATTTACAGAAGAGCTAGAGAAGTTATCAAATATGTAAAAGCATGTTGTCACCACAGTCTTTAAGAAGAAGCAAGAAGAAAAAATGTCAGAATAAAATAGTGACACTGAAGGTCTGTAGTAAAACACGTTGGGATGGAGTGGTGATCTCCTTTGAAAGTTTGCTAAAAAAACAAAGAAGCTTTTCAAGCAACAATAGTAATTGAGGATCTTAAAATTTCCAAAAATATAAGGAACACTGTGCTTGATGAGGATGTGTTTTGGGTTCAGCTGCAGAATTCCCTACAGAATTTTAACACCAATTTTTTCAGCAATCTGTGTGTCTGAATCAGACATTGCACTTTTGTCAGAAATTTCTAGCCACATGGCTAAAAACATTTGTTTTTGAAAATCTAAATTCATCTCTGCTTACAACTGCTGAAAAAAAGTAAGGTGAAAGCTTTTATTAAGAAACGGAAAGAATTTTGTTGCCATCCAATATATGCTGCTGCAAATGTACTGGATCCAAGATGCAAAGGGCAGTGGTGTGAGTGATGAGAAGGCAGCTGCTGCATTTGACTGGATTACGAAACAAGCTGCGCACTTAGGACTTGATGTTGGAAAAGTACTTTCAAATGTTGCAGAATATAGAACATCTTCAGGAATTTGGGCCAGGAATGCATTCCGGGATTCTGCAAAACCTATCCCGCCTGCAACCTGGTGGCAAGGGCTCTGCACCACACAACCTCTGACGCCTCTTGCTTCTTGCTTACTGCAGATTCCTGCATCTTCTGCTGCACGTGAAAGAACCTGGTCTATATTTGGTAATATTCATACCAAATCAAGAAACAAACTGACTTGTGAAAGGGTAGAAAAGCTTGTTTCAATCCGTGCAAACCTAAAGTTTTTAGAGGTCCATGGGAAAAATGACAAAGAGGAAGAGGAAGGAGAAAAGGAAAATGATAGCAGTAGTTCAGAAAATGAGATAGAATAAACTGCATGTATATGTTGTGTCTTCTTTTTCTTTTTTCTTTTAAAGCACCACTCAAAAGGTAAACCTATGGTGGACCTCAACTTTATTTTTTTTGGCTGTGGTTTGTTCTCCAAGCTTGTTTCAATATAATTTCTGAACGTTTTGTTACCAAACTAGGTAACATCAGCAGCAGGATTTTCTTGTCCTAGTCTCTTTAGCTCATAAATGTCTTGTGTGCCAGTACGGTCAGTTGGTCATGCAATTGGTTGTTTGTGTGGAGAGCTATATTTGAATTCTGAGCAGCTGATTGGTTTTTAACTTTATTTGCTATTGGTGCTAAGGGTTTCTTGCTTTTTTGTTGCTTTTGAGGGAAAAGGGGGGTGATTATCTGTTTTATTGCAAGCATAATAACACTGCATTTATGCAATTTGTAAAACTACTCCACACTGAACTTTTTTTTCAATTTTTCCAAAATTTCAATTTTTTCCAGAAAAAAACAGGGGAAAATGTTTTTTTTCTCATGGCTTCAAAATTTCCAGAAGTTTTACATCTCTAGCCACCATATAATTTTAAATCTTAATAACACAACTTTGTTTTGCAATTTTGTCTCAGATCTAGAATCATAAAATCATACAACTGGAACAGGACCTTGGAGGTCTTCTAGTCCAGCCCCCTGGCCATGGCAGGAAACATTATTCTATCCAGGACAAATGGTTGTGCAATCTTTTTTTTTTGAAAACCTCCAGTAATGGAGCACCTACAACTGTGCGGGGCAAGCTGTTCCATTGGTTAATTGTTCTGTTAGGAAATGTCTCCTTAATTCCAGTTTGGATCTCTTTTTAACAAAGCAAGTTTTGTCCAAAATGTATTTCATTAACAGATACTAATCAGCCATCTGCAACCACAAATCTCAAGTAGATTGGGGAAATGAGATACTGACCTTCGCCCACTGCACTAATTCTGAGAGTTGAAGTCTAGGAGAATGAATTAGCACTGTCCATAGTTTAACCTGAAAAATAATGAAGTGCTTATTCTGTGATTGATAAATCACTGCAAAATATGAATATAAACTATTAATATTGCATTGGTTTCCAGTTCAATTGGAAACACAGGAACTGATTAATTTCAGGATATGTTACATGGATCTATGTCTCCTGTTATAATTGAAGGTATTATGCTTGAGTCATACTGAAATACACTCATATAAAAATCTAGTGTATGTTTTAACTGGTATGTAACAACTTTTTACTGTGCTTACAAAACCACAATTCACAAACCACAGTGGCTTCACTCAAACCACTAAGCCACAGACTATATAGACTATATAACAATTTAATTTGAAAAAGAAAAAAAGAGCTCAACTGATTTAGCCACTATAGAATAATGAATTAAAACACAGATAGTTTAGTGAGAGCTGTTTTACTGTAATCTATGGTCCAGAGACAGACAAATCAAAGGTAAAGTCAAGGAGAATTCTGATCACATCTCAAAGTGCTTGAATAAGAAGTTCTCAAAAATAAAATAATCATTTCTTTACCTACAAACTTGAAAGCACATTTGCAGCCATCACACCAAAATAAATCAAAGCTGCTTACTTTCCTGGGCAACATTTAAAAGTTTATTAAGAAAGCTTTGCACAATCACTACAGTTCAAAGATTTTTTTTTAAAAAACAACAGCTTTTCTCTGATCTCATATGGACAGAACAGAGCCAGAAATCAACTAATTCTGTTTCCCAAATTGATATCAGTCTGGAACTGATTCCGGTGCGAACCTCTTGTACATAAATGCTCTATATCTAATGGAAAGAATAAATTTACAAACTGTTATACAATCATAGAATTGGAAATAATTGTTTAATTCATCAGTCACCCTCTGTCTTGCTGATATTGGTAAAAACACTAGGAACAGATATACATACTAGTAGTCCAGCAGTTTAAGAGTTTGCATTTCTACAACCTAGGGCAAGAGACTAAAGAAACTCTAGAGACATTGGAAATAGACACCCAATTCTCATTTTGCTAGCGCGTGCTTTGGCTAAGAGAAGGAACTATTACAACTACAACGTAAGTTTTGGATTTTACATCTGACATCAAGTCAACAGGTAACTTTACTCCACCCAAACTCTTTCCACAACATCTGTATATGTGAAAATTTATACTGAGCTATCCTACAGGACTACTGTAATAAATACAATTGCATAATATATATGAGAGTATTGTTGAACATAATAATTGCTGATTAATTAGAGGGCATTATTGGACTTTATCACAGAACTGGTTGTTAATACACTGAATTGAATAATAGTAGTTTTGTATTTAAATGCAAAGTGTGGCAGCATCAACTGAACTAACATTTCTTTTTTGCTTCCATCTTAAGGTAACAAATCACTGGAACATAGAAAGTCATGAGGCTAATCAGTTGTAGCAGACTTCTAGTGTGCTTTTGCTGCCATAGCAATTTTCATTTTTAAATGCAATCTTCACCTTTACAAACAGTAATCTCCTTCTGAAAACTCAGCTGCTGTTTTTTTCCCAATTTCCCATGATTTGCCTTTTAACTCCTAGGCTTCACGTTCCTTTCATTTTGAAAGAAAGAAGACACAGAGGTACAGGTGGGGTAGCTTTGATTCTTCTGCAACTTTCCTTTCACAAGTAGAAGTGGCAAAATATGCAGTGGAAGCCAAAGACATCAACATTATATTAGGTACTGCTGAGTTGTAGAAGAGAGGCACTGGTTGAGAAATAAGCATACTTTCTTTTTAAAAATTAAATCTAGACATGGAAATAAATAAATGGCTATTGGAGCCATATCACTAGTTTATTTAGTTGCCATTCCAAAAATCATAGAAAAAAACAATTTAAACAGAAGCTAATTCATCCCCATTCCCAATTATAGTATTATGTGGGAAAGTATTACTATAATGGGTAGAAAGAATGACCTTGAGGAATAGGAAGAAGAGCCACTACCAAGACAATGATCAGATAAAATAAACTTCAGTCTGGAACAGAACTGCAATCTGAAAAAGCATCTTAGACAAGTCCCTAGTTCTCAAGAAAAAGGCATGGAGGGAAGAAGCACATTCAGACTTGCAACATTCTGTTATTATAACCTTATAATAAAAGTATTATTAGCCTGCATGACTTCATTTTTCTAGTCTAGACTCTAGCCTACCTCAAAAGACTTACTATTCCATGAGAAACATACTGATGGAAACAAATTTGCACGCTAGTTTAGTGCGTCTGTCTATAATGAATGTGAGCACATGCTACAACTATTCCAACCTCACCCTACATACTTTCTTGGCCTGGTTCCAAAATTTAACAGCAGCAAGGGGCTGCTTTAAAAGTGCAATTGGAATCAAACACAATTGGTCAGCAAGTAGATTTGATAGAATTCATCTGGGTCTGCAAAAAGATTAATGTCATCAAATCTGCATGTCATTGTATAGTGCAGATGCCTTTCCATATGCAGCCAACCTCCAGGGCTTGGATCTTCAGCCCCACAGCTCATATATTGGAACTGGACTTCCACTATTCAGGTTTCAGTTCTTGGCCCTTCCAATGACAGTCTATCTGTCTCCTGATTTATTTTAAATATATTGAATAATTTACAATAGTTTTCCCAGCAGCTAATACATCATAACCAAAACTAAAATCCAAAGCCGGTGTCATATTAAGGAAGAACATTAAATAACCCCAGCACTCGGTATGGAGAGTTTTGTCATTGGAGCCCCCTACTTAATTTCCCATGGAAGAAGCTCTTGCAGAGAATAGAATACAGTACTTCAGGCAAATTACTTTGTATACTGTAGGCTACAATAAAAACCTCTTATAAAATTAGCAGTAGGAGAAGAAAAAACTTTTCTGATGCAATCTAACAGTTCACAATGGTGCATTTAGCAAAGTGTATAATCACCCAAAGTACCAAATTTTCAGAAAGACGGCTCTGAGTTCCAGCTGCTAAACTTAAATTACTTTAATGCTGTTTAATAATTCAAATACGTTTGATAATAAAAAATGACAAATACATTTTAAAACTGGCATTTTCAACAGGAAATACATATTGAGATTTTGGCAATGTCATCCATTTTTTTTTATTATTTACATGCCACTTTACTGCCCATAAGCCACTCAAGGCAGGTAATAATAAAAATAACACTGAAATATAATAAAACAATTATTCATTATAAATAAAATCAAAATGAAAAGGCTTGGCTAAAAAGAGTGGGCTACTTTTCTAAAAGATTTGGGAGCAGCATAGAAGAAAGACTGCTGCCATTTGCTTGCCACATGGAATTTGGAAAGTGATGGATTCCTAGATGCAAACACATTCGTATGAGTGAAGCAGCCTCTCAGATCATAAGGACTGTAAATAGCACACAGAAAAATTATTGTCTGGCAACTCATTGTCAAATCTGACTCAATTCCATAGTTGCCTGTACCTGTTTTCGCTCGCAGCTTTCTCAAACAGTGACAGGAGGAGAGTGGTGAATTCTTAAGGGTGGAAGGAGGCTATGGAATGCAAGTGAACTGTCTGTTGCCAGGGAGATGTTATCTAACTAGGGCAAGTGATAAAGAATGTTTTGACCAAAGCAGACAGCTTTTCCCAAAGCAAAAGAACTGAACTCAGCTGGTGAACTATGAACTATGGAGGAGAGAACTCAATGACTTGTTGCCCCACATGTATCTTCTCCTTCAACTTCACTGGGGGTCTCTTTTTCTTGGGTTGGCTGGTGGGTAGAGGAGCAGTTGCAGCTGGGAGAGAGATTCAGAGGCCTGGAGATCAAGAGAATGGCATCACTGGGAGCCAAGGCAACCATGGCTGGGACAGGGGCAGTGAAGTTGCTAACTACCATGTCCCTCCCCTCCTGTAGCCAGTGGTGCCAGCACCTGCCAAGATAATTGTATCCTTCTTGCAGGGAGCAGCGGCAGTGAATTTTGCCATCTTTCCCCCCATGTTGCAGTGAGCAACCCTGGTGGCTCAAGTGGGAGTCAAGGCCCCTCCACCTCCTTTTCTGGCAGCAGCAATGGTTCTACCACCCGGGTACATCATGGTGAGAGACGAGCATACACCCCCTCCCATTTCAGTTTGATGGGGACTCGGGCAAACTGGCTCAGTTCTGAGCCCAGAAATGGCACCACATGGAGCGCTATGTGGGAGTGTATCCAGATGATGCAGCCTGGGTTCGTGCAGTGGCATCCAACCTGGAGGGTGGTATATCCAGATGGATTGTGTCCCTGCACGATGCTGGAGTGTGGGAGTTGGGCAACCTAGATGTGTTTACGCAGATCTTGCAAGGGCAGTTCAAGGATCGCATGGTGGCCCAGTGTACTGAATCCCACATCAGCACCTTTAAGCAAGGAAAATGGCCGGTGGCAGAGTACATCCAGGACTTTCGCAGCCTGGCTAGCCACCTTCCTGGCTGGCCCAAACACATGTCTCCTACATCCAAGGGGGACTAGATCAAGAGCTATACCAGAACTGCATACCCAGAGGGATGCTGCGGAACTTGCAAGCATGATTCTGAGTGGGGAGCATACTGTGCAGGAAAGTCAGCCCCGCAGATTGCCTGAGAGATACCCAGGCCCCAGGGGGAAGGGGATGCACCCTCAGCTGGAGGAGGCAAGCCTCATCAAGTCCTGGGGGCCTGCCTCCATCATGGAAAGGAGGGTCATAGAGCAGCCAAGTTCCTTGCACCATGACTAGCTTTGTCAAAAGTGACGGGAGGATGGTGGTGAATTCTAAGGGTGAAGGGAGGTGATGGAATACATGTGAACCATCTGTTGCCAGGGGGAGGTTATCTAACAAGGCCAAGTGTTGAAGAATGTTTTGACCGAAGCCGACAGCTTTTCCCAAAGCCAAAGAACTAAACTCAGTTGGTGAACTATGAACTGTGGGTTGCCCATAGGGGAAAAGGGGAGTTACCTATGTGGGGTTTTGCAGGAAAAATCCTAGAACTGACTTCGCTAGATTTTTCAATAAAGCTATACTTTTGGTTAATCTAAAGAGATGGGAGTTTCTTTTGTTGAATATGCCAAATGGGTTGACACTCATTCTTTTATCAGCATAATCATACGTTCAGCTGCTACATTATGCACCAACTGAAGTTTGAGGTGGTCTCATGTAAATCACAATGAAACAGAGAAGTTAACTGCTAGGTACAAAACAGTCATGTTTCATGGAATCCTAAACTCCTAGAGTTTAAAGAGATCTCTGAAGTCATTTTAAGCAACCCTCTGCTCAGGTAGAGGATACAGAAGAGCATTTCTGAGAGGACTATCCAGCCTCTCTGTGAAGACCACCAGCAAAGAAGCATTCAACCCTTCTCATGGTATTTTGTTCCACTCCACTGGCTGACACCTCATGCATTCAGGACGTTTATCCTGATTTCTGGGCTGAACTTTCTTCCTTATAATTTAAACCCTTTGGGTCTATTCTTCAGTCTGGGGAACTGAGTAAGTGCATTATTTCTTCTCTGTGACAAACCTTCATATATTTGAACACTGCTTTATATCTCACCCTTAGTTAGTAACTCCATCTGAACAGAATACCAAATTTACAGTAAGCCTTGTTGCATATGTGGGGCTAGATATTTATTTGGACAGATCCTTGGTTGCCATGGTGGACATAGACTCTACTGCTCTGTTTTAGGCAGCTACAGTATGAATATTAAAATCCTCCATGACAAATAGCCTAAGAGTATTCCACTTCTAAGACAACTCTGGCTTGCTCAGAAAAGGATTTGGTTAGGCAGCATGATGGAAACCCTTTATTATCCTGGCCATCCCATCACAGAAGGCACTCCATTTCAAGAGACTGTTAGATGGACTCTTTTTGCTTAAGTCAAAAATGATCAACCCTATAACAGTAGTTATTATACTTTAAAAAGAAATGAAAATAAACTTTGCAGACATCCAGTAAAGCAAGTCATATCATGTCTAAAGACCGCAAAAGCTTTCCACATCTGTAAAGTCAATTCCTATCTTTACAATCAAATAGTCAAACTGAATTTGTTTAACAGTCTTGAATCAAAGAACTGCATGACAACCTCTGCAAGATCAGTGAAGTCTATATTTCTCAAATGTTTTAGTTGAAACAACTTTGGGGAAAAAAAGAAGAAAGGAACAAACTATAAGGCTACACAAGAGTTGAAATCAATGAGTTGACTGCAATTTGGTATGAATCAGATTGTGGGTATGACCAAAGTTGGACTTTTGAGGTCAATAGCTGTCTAGCTGGAGATGGGAGATTCATTCTTGATTCATTAATGAAATACTAACTTCATAAAAAAATGTTACTAACTGAATGACTACACTTTATATAAAGTACTTCTACACTTATCAAAAGGCTCTCAAAACTACCAGTAAAATAATAAATTCATAAATATTTATCATTTATTACAATTGTATACAAAATAATAATAAATATAATTGACTAAACTCAGAACCATAGAAAATCATATTAATCATTACTACCAATCAAGAGAAAAGAGCAAATTTTCATGTTAACACAAACAACAGATTCAGGCAGGTCGGTAGTGCAGTATGGGTAAAATAGACCCACTCTTATGTGGTTACAGAGAAGGAGAGCTCTGATGTTTTCTGCATTACTAGGGCAATCATACTTGGGCAGGTAGTTAAACCAGAAGATCTCCAATGTCCCTTCCAACTCTATTATTCGATGAATATTATCATCCATATTCTATCGTCCACTGTCAGGACACTTGTCTCTAGTTGCAAGTTGTCATTAGAGACACAGTTAGGGACTTCAAGGGCTAATTATAAAAATCTGGGTTATACCAGGTTTAACGGTGCAAAATTGGAAAAGAAGCCCATCTGGGCAATACACAGAATTTTTGCTATTGGCTCACCCTCAAACAGTTTGAGCATTGCAGATAAGTAATGGCAACTGCTTCTATTAAGATGTATTTAAGGATGGCAGGTGAGATCCTCCATGCATTTTCAACAACATGGTCCCTGTGGACTTTCTCATAATTCAGTTGCAGCTGGTCCTCAGTATTGTGCCAGTGCACTGGCTGCTTGTTGAAGGCCAGTAGGTGTTCTTGAAAGTATTACTGCATCCAGCAAGTTTGGGGGAGTGAAAATCTGTGTTGTGGAGATAGCCCACCATAGAATTTCCCAATTCCCAATATTAAAACATTATCACATTTTTGACATAACCCTTCCCTAAAAATAAACAGATGTGTGGTTTTTTTAAAAGGCTCTTTGAGAAACAGTGGCTAATTTTTCCCCAGAGCTTATCTAGACATAGCACCCACTTCAGCACAACTTCCTTTTATAAAAAGTGAAAAGAAAGTCCTCTTTTTAAAATCACCATAAACTGGGGTGGGGCTGCTAAGAGAGCAGACAACAACTAAATAACACTTGGCTGACCATGCAACATTGAAACAGGATGCTTTTATGCTCTAAAATAAATAGTTGCAAAATAGCTACCCACTATGAGGAAAACTGTGCAGGTTAGAAAAAATGTAGAGCAGCCCCGCTACTCCCATTTCATTTTATTTAAATTTTAAACTTGCTTTAACTTGCATAGCTGAAAACAGCTCATAAGATGATTAGGCTGCAGGAAGATCTTACCATGCAGCTTTTTCAGCTCCTCCCTCTGTGGAATAAAATATGCAGTGTTGTTGTTGTTGTTGTTGTTGTTGTTGTTGTTGTTGTTGTTGTTGTTGTTGTTGTTATTATTATTATTATTATTATTATTATTATTATTATTATTATTATTATTATTATTATTATTATTGTGGCATTAATACTGACTGTATCTGTATATGATTCTTCCTCTCTGGGGAGTTCAGAGCTATGCACACAATGATACAGTATAAGAAAATAAAACATTTTAAAGAATTTCATATTATACTGCACATGTGTGTAGCTAATGTGCGTATTAATATAATTAACACAATTTAATGCAATTAATTTGAAAGCAGTTTTATTCTGAGTTCAACTCTTAAGATGTCATCTGAGATTAGACAACAGGGGGGAAAGGGCAGTCATATTTCCTTCATCATGTGGATCCAACACTGTAGTACTAAAAAAGCCCTCACAATGGTCAATGTGCTGAAATTGACACATCTGATGACAAGTACAAGGTTAGGGTATACTGAAAGAGGGGAGGTCTCCTAATTTTCTCCCAGAATCTCTATAGTTGCTCCGATGGGGAAAAGATAAAACTAGCTATCTGGGTAACTTGATGCAAGTTGAACATTTTAAAGAGTTCTCTAATGCTAAAATACTGCAAGAAAGGTATTTTTTTCTCTACATTAAGATGTATTCAAAAATGGGCTTCCGGTGGCTCGGCGGCTGCCTAAGGGGGTTGTTTGACAGCCTCCCGTCCAGGACTGCGTAAGAATCGCCGAAACAGTGCGTATCAGCTGTTTGGCGATTTGAAACTTCTCTCCGGGCAAAGGAGAGAAGGAGAGCTTACTCGTGAGTAGGAGTTGAGTTCCCTAGCCTCCCTGGGTGCTCCCAGCGAGGCGAAGGTGAGAACTCCTCCGGAGCTCAGAGTTCCTCCGCAGATCGGGACATCTTCGCTATCAGCGAAGCCAGACGCCGTCTCCACCTCTGATGCTTTTTCTGAAGTTAATTGTGAGTACTTTTAACAGACGGAGCTAACTAGGAAATCTGGACCTTTTATAAGGAACTTAAAACTTTGACTCAGAGATTAAAGTACTCTTCTCAAATGTCTGAAAATCGAAAGTTACTTTTTGGAGAAAAAAAATGGCTGCGGCTTGCCGCTTCTTTGTTCTAAAGAGACACTTTTACTTTCCTTCTGGTTGTGGATTGCTACATTGTTAAAACTGTAAAAAATCTTCAAAAATTAAGGAAAAATCTCCAAAAATTAAGGAAAAATTAAAGGAAAATCTGTTTGATTTTTAACTGTTTTGGACTGTATATCAAGACTTTTTTTAAACTTAAGAATGGCTTCTAAATGAGGTGTAGCCTCTGCAGCACCTAAGTCAGCTGTTTCCTCTCCAGCTGTACAGACTACGCAACAGAGAGCTAAAACTCCTCCACCCTCCTCACCACCTTATATTACTTTAAAGGATCTGCAGGATTCTTTGATGCAGATGCAGATGTCTAAACAAATTGTACAACAAGTGAGAGTGGAGACAGAAGAGCTGCTTGCTAAAAAGAATGATGA
>NW_015386329.1:1037332-1038806 GCF_001527695.2 Protobothrops mucrosquamatus | reverse complement strand
AGATGGGAAATACCAGTTGGAATGGCCTTTATGTTTGCTGGTAATCGTTATAGACTCAATACAGTACAGAAGGCAAAGAATTTCTATTCAATGGTTTTGAAAGCTGATTCATCTTCTACATCACCAGCTAAAGTAACAGAAGAAGGAGTGGAACAACTGGTTGTGGATTTACCTGGAGCTATGTCACTGTCTGCAGGAGATTTTCAGAACCTACAAGGGTTGGAGGCTAAACAGGATCCAAAAGACCAGAGAATGACACGTGCGGCTCATAAGCGTAAGGAAAGAGAGCAACAGAAAGAGGCCATGCCCCAAACATGTTCAACTACTTCGGAGCCAGTGGGAGGGGCCAGACCTAAAAGATCTGTCATGATGGATCTTCAAGGGATGATTCAGAAGCTCCAAAAGCCAAAGGATGGCTAAATTAATAACTTTAAATGTTAATGGATTGAATTCACCACAAAAAAGGAGAAAAATATTTTATTATTTGAAGCAACATAAGAATGATATTATATGTTTACAAGAAACACACATTATATTAAAAGATCAAAAGTATTTATATAATCCTAAACTGGGTTTACATTTTGTGGCCTCTGCTAAAAAGAAAAAAGCGGGTGTAGTCCTTTATGTCAAGAAAGAACTGATGCCAAAATTAATAGACGCTGATGCAGAAGGAAGATTTGTACTTGTTGAAATTATTTTGAATGGGAAAAAATGTCTTCTTGTGGGCTTATATGCACCAAACCTATACCAACAACAAAAGCAATTCTTTACTGTTTTGCATCAAAAGATAATGCAATTGGATTACAAATCGGTTATTATGATGGGAGACTGGAATGGTGTAATAGACCCAAAAAGAGATAAAAAGACTTCAGCTAAAACTTCAATACAAATTAAATTGCCTAAAAGTTTTTTTGCTTTACAGGAAGACCTTGAGTTAAGAGACATATGGTGTGAAAGGAATATGGGAGAAAGTGATTTCACCTTTTTTTTGGATAGGCATCAATCTTACTCCAGAATTGATTTTATTTTGATTACTACTGACCTGATGCCTAGGATTAAGAAGGTAAAGATTTTTCCTAAGATTCTGTCGGACCATAGTCCTGTATGGATGGAGATTTTAACTGATGGAGGTAGTAGAATGACTTGGAGACTGAATGAGAATTTATTGAATTATGAAACAAATGTCCAGAAACTTAAGGATTATTTAAAAGAATTTTTCGTGTTGAATATGAATAAAGGCACCCCTATATCGATGGTTTGGGATGCAAGCAAGGTTGTTATGAGGGGTGCCTTAATTTCAATGAATTCTGCTTATAAGCGAAAACAGCAGCAAAATTATAAAGATATGGAGCAAGAGATAAAAATAAAAGAAAAAGCTTTCTCCTTGAATCCAATGGATAAGAGTTTAAAGGCATCTATTGTAATGTTGAAAGAACAGTATAATATGTTGCTTTCTGATCAAATTGCCATCAAT